>NC_057407.1:23937466-24037884 GCF_019320065.1 Cervus canadensis
TAAAAGCTTTTGCACAGCAAAGGAAACTATTAACAAGATGAAAACACAACCTTCAGAATGGGAGAAAATAATTGAAAATGAAGCAACTGACAAAGGATTAGTCTCCAAAATATATAAGCATCTCATACAATTCAGTATCAGAAAAACAAACAGCCCAATCAAAACATGGGCAGATCTAAACAGACATTTCTCCAAAGAAGACATACTAATGGTCAATAAATACATGAAAAGATGCTCAACATCACTAATTATTAGCGAAATGTAAATCGAAATTACTATGATATATCACTTCATACCAATCAGAAAGGCCATCATCAAAGAAATGTACAAACAATAAATGCTGGAAAGAATGTGGAGAAAAGGAACCCTCCTGCACTGTTGGTGGAAATGTAAATTGATATAGTCATTATGGAAAACAGTACAAAGATTCTTTAAAAAACTAGGAATAAATTTACCATATGACCCAGCAATCCCACTACTGGGCATATATCCTGAGAAAACCACAATTCTAAAAGACACATGTATCCCAGTGTTCATTGCAGCATTATTTACAGTAGCCAGGCCATGGAAAAAATCTAAATGTCCATCAACAGGTGAGTAGATAAAGAGATGTGGTACATATATACAATAGAATATTGCTCAGCCATAAATTAGAATGAATAATGCCATTTCAGCTATCCATCCATGGATGGATCTAGAAATTATCATATTAAGTGAAGTGAATCAGACAGAAAGACAGATAGCATATAATGTCACTTGTATGTGGAATCTAAAATATTACTATGTAACAGAAATAGACTCAGATATAGAGAGAGACTTGCCTGCTACTGTCTGTTTCCATCATTAAAAAACACTGAAACTCACTGAAGGAATGGCCTCTGGTCTATAGTAGCTTCTTCAGTAACTAGAATAACGCCAGGCATGTAGGAGATGCTCAATAATATCTGTAATTTTTATTCATGAAACCAGTCATAAATATAGAGTATATAATTGTCATTCTTCTGCAATAGAAGTATGCTGTGTTAAAGGGGAAGGAGTATTATATAATGGAAGGGTTTTCAAAGTGACTTTATTATTAGCAAGATCTTTTTTACTCTTCATTTAATTCTCTTCCATCAAATATCATTGATAAATTCCTTCCTTCCAATCCTTGAGCCAACAGGTATACTATCCTCCCTGATGTACTATCAAACCCCTCTCCTCTTCCCTTGCTGTGTGTGTCTCCTCCTGTTGGTTTTCCTAATCTGACCACATCATCCCCCAGCCTAAAACATTTCCATTACATGCCAGTGCCCTTACGATAAAGTCAACTAACATGACTTGGAAAACATTTTGCAATCCTATCTGTGCTCAGATCTTGAGCTTCACTGCAAGCCATGGAGAGTCAAAAGGAGAGCATACAACAGTATGTACTGCAAGGACACTGAGTAAAAGATATTCAGAAGAATTACCACCAGATTTTTTAGACATCAGCAGCATAAAAGATTTAAGGATTCAGCCTTTAAATATGTGAAGTATGAGCAGCATGCGCACAACACAACTTCCTTACCTTCTGAGGAGATATCAGTAGCAAGCTGTTGAATGCAGCATAAGGAAGAGTCAAACTTTGCTTCCATGATGCCAAAGAAACATCCAAGTCTGCAAGAGGAGGAAATGACTGCGGGTTAAACAAACTTTTTAAAGAGACCTCACTGATCTTTGGCTTAAGTCTGCACCAATCAATAAGTCTAGGGGAAAAGAAAGGTTCAGTGAACATGGAATCTAATCCTGCACTCACAGTAGGAGAAAGGATTGGAATGCAGAGAGGAAATCTGTCCCCATTGGTCACACAGCTGGAGACCACAGAGCTAGATCCCAAGCAGGCATCCTGCTGCTCAGCCTTCTCTCCATAGCATCATGGCATGTGGTGGTGACCCCCCCCCCCTCCGGCATGCTTCCTTCTCTTCCACCAGGACCACCCATTGTGCAATACCAAGGTGTCCTCAGAGGTCCAGAAAACCAATGTGAGTGCAACATCACGCCCTCTTCTGCCACCACCTTCCCCTGTCTTCATCTGAACCTGTAGGAAGGGCGATGTCCTGACACCTGCATGGGGATGAGAGATATGGGACAAAGAGCCATCACCATTAACTGGCAGGCTCTGCCAGGTGAGAAAGGCTGCGTGCTTTCCACTGCTTAGCAAGCTCCGCCAGAGGAAGAGGAGACAGATGGATCACCAGACCACTATTCATGCCATGCGCATTTTACAGACAGAGAACCAAGGAATGGAGGTTAGACTAAAGGGTTCCCAGAATTCAAACCCAGGCCTTCTGATTCCCACTGTAGTGCTCTTCCCATTATGATAATTTGCTCCCAGAAAACTTTCAGTCTAAAATTATCAAATAATACAGAAAAGTCCCCATTCTAGTGAAATAAGATAAGTTCTTGCTATGGGTTGAATTCTGTCCCCCAAAAAGATATGTTGAGGTCCTAAACCCTAGGCTCTCAGAAGGTGACCTTCTTTGGAAATAGAATCTTTGTAGATATAATTAGTCAAGGTGAGGTCACACTTGGGTAGGGTGGACCTGCAAAGCAGTAAGACTAGTGTCCTTCTAAGAAGGAAGCAATGTGAATGGAAACACAAAGGGAGCCCACCATGTCATAAGGAGGTCACTCATTTACAAGGCAGGATGCCAGAGATTGCCAGCAAATCGTCAGACGCCCGGAAGAGACAGGGAGGGGTTCTTCCCTACAGGTTTCCGAGGGGGCACAGCACTGTGGTCTGGCCTCCAGAACTGTGAGACAATAAATACGTGTCATCCTAAACCACCCAGTTCGTGGTATTTTTTATGATGGCCCTAGGGAATTAATTCCACTCTCATTTAGACAATCCATAAACATGGGAAAAGCACTAACAGTTTAATGTCTGGAAGAGAGACAGAAGAGTACCCTCCTGGGATCAATTGGCCTTGGGCTACAACTCCTGTTTCCAGTGTGACCTTGAACAAGTGGTTTCTCTTTTCTTGGTCTCTCTTTTAACAACAAAGACAAGACAGTATTGATAGCTCCCTTACAGTTGGAGGTAAAGATTAAATGAGGTAATGCATGTGAAAACACAAAGCACAAATAATACATAGCACAGAGTAAGGACTCAAAACTATCATTAGCATCAATATTATTGATTTTTCAAGGCAGATTTAAACACAAGGGAAAAAAACAACAACAAAAGAATAATTCACAAACTTAGTCTCAATAATCAACCTTCAGTTCACATATACTACAACTTGCCCAATAAGGGAGCTATTAGACACATGTGGCTATTCAAATTTAAATTATAAAATGAAATGAAAACTTTAGTTTCTGAGTATCTTTCAAATGCTCAACAGCCACATGTAGCTAGTGACTACCATATTGGATGGCACCGAACAGAGCATTTCTAGCATTGCAGGGAGATCTGTTGGATGTTGATACCACCCTTTAAGGCATAAGGTAAAGATTTTGCAGAGACAGAGGCCAAGATGTCAACGGTGTGGTATTTTCTTTTCAACTTATAAAAGATTTCCAACACTGCATCAGTAAATGGACATTTAAAAAAATCCCTTTATCATCAGTAAACACAAAAGTCAGCTCTTATCACAACTTCAAATAGAAGGCACTGCTACCAAGACTTTTTCGTCTACAGTTGGAGATGCTAGAAGCCATGATATGGAGTGTGGATTAATAATGTAAATACTGGGATGTGAATAGCTCCCTCAGCAGTATCCATAAAAATGAAAAGGGCTTTGAATTTTGGAAACAAGAACTGGTACAAACACATGTAAACCAAACCCCAAACTCACGCCAGATTAAGAGAGGCTATTCTGGTATAACGTGCTGACCACACAAATACATTTTTAAAGTTCAGCACCTGGGATGGATTAAAAACCACATGGAGGGTTGTAACCAAAGCAGAGAAAACACAGTACTAAATGATAGAACAGAAATCAAAGTGACAATTATAGTTTACAAGTCTCTAGTTAGATGTCACCTAAAATGCTTTGTTCACTGTAATTGGCCTATCAAGAAGGCATTATGCAGTGAATAGCTCTAGAGACAGCCCATGATGTCTCCAATCTTGATACAATTTCCAGACAGGGAAAGAGTATAATAGGCAAATCATTCCTGCTTCAATCAAGATCGGGAAATCACAGTTCAAGAAAAAGCAAATCAAAATAGAGAAATAAAGTTCAGTTTCCTACTAATCATAGATGACATTGAAAAGGACAATTGAACTCTTGGATAAAAGCCCAAAACTCTAAAGAAATTACTTGATCCCAAGCATAAAGGGGTGATAGGATCTTTGGTGCTGTTGAACAGAGAGGTGGATAAATCAGACACTGTGTCCCACTGAGCCCTTTACATCCAGGGAAAGGCCTGTCCAAGAGGAATAAGATGGTATACATGTTCACTGGAAGTAACCCAGCAGAGTCATCAAGCAAGCCCTTTTCTTGTCTGGCCATGCCTTATCTCACTCATAACTCACCATCCAATGATTCACTAGGACAGACAGAGGGGACCATCCATGGATGCCTGCCACAATCACCCTGTTGAGCTTTACCCAGACTCAGAAAATGATCATATCCCTTCAGGCATCCACACCAACTTTTATGGACTCTGAGTTATCTTCTTTCTGTCTCATAAATGTCAGCATGGGAGGTGGAAAGTTCTGTAGGGCAGGCCCAAAAAATATATCCCTGACATCACTGTCCATAGAGCCCTCCCCCTGGGAAGGGAAAAAAAAAAAGATTAATGAAAGAGTTGATGATTCACACAAAGAAAGGGGTCAGAGAACGAACACCTGAAGAAAGAGCCTTTCTTAAGGAGGAGGAGCCCCCTCCATGCACATTTGCTGTGAACTCTGACAGCTCAAAGAGAAACTTCAGTGATCTCCACATCATGGCCACAACCCACCAGAGTCTCCACATTCCTTTGTTATGATACTTGTCTGCCACCTGGAGAGATGCGATCATCTCCTTTCCTTGGAGGGTTTCTGCACATGGCAAGGTGGGCTCAAGTGAAAGGCAAGCTATTGGTTGAAAGCGCCAGAGTCTGGTTCTGTGATGTTTATGAGGTCAGATCTTGCACTGCTCCTGTCATACTCCAGCTGTCTGCACTGTTAAGAAACACAAGAGATCTATCGGATGATTTTTTTCTGGACACCCTCTCTCCACATAAAATGAGCTTGTTCCTCTACCTGAGCAAGAGATTCCAGCTTGTTCAACCAGTTAAAAATAAATGCTCCAACGTAGTCAACACGTACAGATTTCCAGTTTTAATACAAACTGAGGATACTAAGTATAATGTGATCACTATAGCTAGCGCCGCTGTATGGTATATAAAAAAGTTGTTAAAAGAGTAAATCCTAAAAGACCTCATTATAAAGAAGAATTTTCCTTCCTTTTTCTTAACACTATGTCTGTATGAGAAGAACAGATGGTTAGCTAAACCAACTGTTCATGTTGTGGTCATCTCACAATATATGAAAAATCAAACCATCATGTAACCTTAAAGTAACAGAAGTGATGCACATCAATTATTTATCAATAAAAGTGGGAAAATAATGTTAAAAAATAATGACCAAGATAATAAATAAATTCAATGAAGTAGGTTAAGTTTAATAAAAGGCAGTGGTATCAGAAAGTGACTGCAAAGACATTAAAATGCTTTAGTAGAAATTCTGAGAGCAATGAGTAGCCAATAACCTATTAGAGCAAGAGAGGTGGTCATTTTTAATGACATATTTGTGAGAAAATCAGAAATAGGTAATAGAATATCTTTAAAGAGGTCTCCGTTTTAACGCAGCTGGGCTCTCTCAGTACAGCCATCTCTGGATGGTCTCGACCCTCAGCTTTATCCCTTCTCTTTTGCCAGTATCTACATAGCCTGATGGCTTCCTGATCCCCCTGAAAGGCTATCCAAATGAGAAGACCTAGGGATTATGTTGGTTCCAAATAGGAAAAGGAGTACATCAAGGCTGTATATTGTCACCCTGCTTATTTAATGTATATGCAGAGTACATCATGAGAAATGCTGGGCTGGAAGAAACACAAGCTGGAATCAAGATTGCCAGGAGAAATATCAATAACCTCAGCCATGCAGATGACACCACCCTTATGGCAGAAAGTGAAGAGGAACTAAAAAGCCTCTTGACGAAAGTGAAAGAGGAGAGTGAAAAAGTTGGCTTAAAGCTCAACATTCAGAAAACTAAAAATCATGGCATCTGGTCCCATCACTTCATGGCAAATAGATGGGGAAACAGTGGAAACAGTGTCAGACTTTATTTTGGGGGGCTCCAAAATCACTGCAGATGGTGATTGCAGCCATGAAATTAAAAGACACTTACTCCTTGGAAGGAAAGTTATGACCAACCTAGACAGCATATTAAAAAGCAGAGACATTATTGGCCAACAAAGGTCTGTCTAGTCAAGGCTATGGTTTTTCCAGTGGTCTTGTATGGATGTGAGAGTTGGACTATAAAGAAAGCTGAGTGCCAAAGAATTGATTCTTTTGAACTGTGGTGTTGAAGAAGACTGTTGAGAGTCCCTTGGACTGTTAGGAGATCCAACCAGTCCATCCTAAAGGAGATCAGTCCTGGGTGTTCATTGGAAGGACTGATGCTGAAGCTGAAACTACAGTACTTTGGCCACCTCATGTGAAGAGTTGAATCATTGGAAAAGACCCTGATGCTGGGAGGGATTGGGAGCAGGAGGAGAAGGGGATGACAGAGGATGAGATGGCTGGATGGCATCACCGACTTGATGGAGATGAGTTTGGGTAAACTCCAGGAGTTGGTGATGGACAGGGAGGCCTGGCGTGCTGCGGTTCATGGGGTTGCAAAGAGTCGGACATGACTGAGCGACTGAACAGAACTGAAGGGATTATGTATTGTTACTCTTTAACCTTCATCTGCCATGTTATAAAGAGTAGTGCATACACCCACCCTTTGTTCAGCTCTAATCCACATGAGGGACAAAACTGATTTGCAGTAAATCCAAGGATAAGCACAATTCACTAGCAATACTAGCAAAATAATCCTAAAAACACCAAAAATTGCTGTGTGCTTACTGGGTGCCTAGGCACTATTCTAAGCAATTAACATATAACTCAATTAATCCTTGCAGCAACCCTATGAAGTCAGTCAGTCAGTTCAGTCGCTCAGTCGTGTCCAACTCTTTGTGACCCCATGAACCACAGGACACAAGGCCTCCCTGTCCATTACCCAAACTCATGTCCATTGAGTCAGTGATGCCATCTAACCATCTCATCCTCTGTCGTCCCCTCCTCCTCCTGCCTTCAATCTTTCCCAACATCAAGGTATTTTCAAATGAGTCAGCTCTTATGAAACACAAAGAAACTAAGGCATGGGAAGATTAAGTAACTTGCCCAAGGTCACATATCTGAGCAGACAGCTTCCACAGATTCTGCTCATGACTGCTCTCTCTTCTACTTGTTAAGAAACAGAAATGTAACTGCATCACTTTCTCTCCTCTTCATAAAACATCACCAAAGGCAAAGAAAGAGAGAGTTAGCTTTAGAGAACTTTAAATTCACACAAAAATACTTTTAAACAGGAAATTGTTTATTTCAGATATGGGTATAGAGAACCACAGAGCAGTGTCAAATGACTTGAGACAACACTTGCAAATCTCTATCCTAGCTCTGTGGTCATGTGTACTGGAAGGCATAGAGCAGAAGTTGCTTGGGCAAGTTTTGAATACCTGCTCTGCTCAGTCTATATGATATCTTTAAGTTTTAAAAAATGTTTTGTCAAAATGTAAAGGTTGAAATTTTTTATATAAATATTCAGGTTTTAGACTTTTTTTAGGATAAGCAGGTTTGTCAATGCTCCCTCATGCAACACTAGCCAGAGCTAAAACGTAGGTGTTGTCCTTGAAATGGAGCATATAATCTACTTTGCCATACTCACCATCACTCCCTATTGTCTTATACCTCACAACTTGTCTCCCTTATATTCCCTCTTAGGACCTCATAACACATTTGAGCAAGTGGACTCCTATTTAAGGAAAGGAGATGTTATAGAGGAAAGAATTCTGAACCAAGAGGTGAAATTAAGGGTTTCTATTTCTAGTTATGGAACTGGTAATACTACCTTATTCCCTGTATGCACATTTTAAAAATATGAGGCCAGGCTAGATACTGTGATTCTGTAAGTTTTAAAACTCAGGACACTAAAGCATTAAACTTTTTATCACAGTAGTGAGAAATGAGCTTGTCACTGTTTCACAGGCTACCTAAGAAAGTTCTTCCTGTGCCTAGAATAACAAAGAAAAGAACTGGCCTAGGTCTAGATGAGACACTTGACCATCAGTGGAGCCTGAGAGGGAACTCACAACAGTACTTTAGTACTTCTCATTACTGTATTGAATGTACTCTTCAGATAAGAGACAGTAACTCTTCATTCTGCAATGTTGTAAGCATCTCAGTTTCACTTTCGCATCCACAGGAGAAAGGTTTTTCAGTTCAGTTCAGTTACTCAGTCGTACCTGACTCTTTGCGGCCCCATGGACTGCAGCACGCCAGGCTTCCCTGTCCATCACCAACTCCTGAAGCCTGCTTAAACTCATGTCCATCGAATTAGTGATGCCATCCAACCATCTCATCCTCTGTCGTCCCCTTCTCCTCCTGCCTTCAGTCTTTCCCAGCATCAGGGTCTTTCCCAATGAGTCAGTTCTTCACATCAGGTGGCCAAAGTATTGGAGTTTCAGCATGAGCATCAGTCCTTCCAATCATGCATTTTTGTACAAATTCATTAATTCATTCAATAAATGTGGATGAAGCTCTGGGCACTGTGCCAGACACTATAAAACCCCAAAGTAAAATAGTGGGTAAACAGGGAACAAAAGGTCACTTTCTCAGGTGGCTGCCATTATGGGGAGGGTTATGTGAGCACCTGAAGGTAACAGATAGTCAGACTTGGACGACATGCCCTGGGGTACATCCCAACTTTTTAGGAAAATGACTAATGCTTCACAAAGTATTCAGAAAGACCATTTTTTTATGGAAAAAGAAGAGTCAGAACTTGTTAAGAGCAAGCATAAGGCAAAATCTGGAAGGCTGAGTAAATTTAGGAAGCAGAACGTGAAAAGCAGAAGCACTAATGCTACAAAATCACGGAGAATGCTTAGAGCTTCCTTGAATTGTAGGAGATTCAACTTAAACATGGTCTCATCAGAACACACAGCAGGAGCTCTCTAATGATTTGGTGATGATGCCATTTGTTACGCAGGATAAAAGGATGTCTGAAGTGTGCAGCTTATATTCTGATTCCAATCTCACAATCCAAAACTGCCCAAGGCAAGGTCTTTCATCCAACTGGGCATAAGAGAGACATCTGCTTCATGCTTGGCCTCATTTCACACCCACGAGGGTGTTTGCTTCCCTACCACTTCAAGGGGTCCCTTTGAATTTATAGTAGCTCTGGGAGAACTGTAGGAAGGTACACACATGGGTCCTCAGATGGAAGCCTTGTGGCTTAGACTAAGTGTTGTTCCTGCTGGGTAGTCATTGCTAAGAGTACCTTTGCATCAAGATTGGCCTGTCAATCAGTCAGACCTTTTGGCAGAAGTCAGGTAGAGCTACTAATTTTGTGGAAGTGAGCAGTGTGTTAATATATGCTGTGACCAGTACTTTTTCTCCAGGGCCACTTAACCAAGCACTTCCTAAGCAGATCTGAGGTACTGCCAAATCCCTTCTGCCCAGAGTCACAGTCATTAGGCTCCTTTCTCTGAGCTTTCCTTCCCATAGATTATCACTTAGCTTCACGCCACCCTCCAAAATCCTATTTCCTTTGTTTGGCCCACTTGGAAACTTTCACTGCCCCATTTAAAGCAGAATCTAAATCAGCAAGCAAAAATTTGGTTGCCACTCCCTTGAGGACAAGAAGGGCTTGGTCTTTAAAATAAGATTCTTCAATTTCAATTCACAGAAGTGAGAAGAAATATTTACTTGCCATCCTTCAGGAAGATACCTCATTCTCAGATGGGCTAAATCACCACTTCCAAAGCAGAAGCAACAATAGACTTTCCATATTAAAACAGGCTGAATTTTACCTAGAGTTACATTTATACTGTGTATAACCTCATCCTCTAGATAAGCTAACTGGTAGAAAACTTCCACTTTTTCAAATTCTTTATTTAGTTAGAGTCAACAAAAACTTCTTTACAGAGTGATCTCAGTTCACAGGCCAGGAAACCATCATAGGAGTCAAGCAATAAATTGAATTCAGATATACCTGATTGCTGGTTCAGACCTCAACTAAGATACTTAATTTTTTGGTGTCCTTTGGCAAGTTATTTAACTTCTCTAAGCCTCCAATGCCAAAGAATGTTCAAACTACCGCACAATGCACTCATCTCACATGCCAGTAGTAATGCTCAAAATTCTCCAAGACAGGCTTCAGCAATACATGGACTGTGAACTTCCAGATGTTCAAGCTGATTTTAGAAAAGGCAGGGGAACCAGAGATCTAATTGTCAACATCCATTGGATCATCAAAAAAGCAAGAGAGTCCCAGAAAAGCATCTATTTCTGCTTTATTGACTATGCCAAAGCCTTTGACTGTGTGGATCACAATAAACTGTGGGAAATTCTGAAAGAGATGGGAATACCAGACCACCTGACCTGCCTCTTGAGAAACCTGTATGAAGGTCAGGAAGCAACAGTTAGAATTGGACATGGAAAAACAGACTGGTTTCATACAGGAAGAGGAGTACGTCAAGGCTGTATATTGTCACCCAGTTTATTTAACTTATATGCAGAGAACATCATGAGAAACGCTGGGCTGGATGAGGCACATGCTGGAATCAAGACTGCTGGGAGAAACATCAATAACCTCAGATATGCAGATGACACCACCCTTATGGCAGAAAGTGAAGAAGAACTAAAGAGCTTCTTGATGAAAGTGAAAGAGGAGAGTGAAAAAGTTGGCTTAAAGCTCAACATTCAGAAAACTAAGATCATGGCATCCAGTCCCATCACTTCATGTCAGATAGATGGGGAAACAGTGGAAACAGTGTCAGACTTTATTTTGGGGGGCTCCAAAATCACTGCAGATGGTGATTGCAGCCATGAAATTAAAAGACACTCCTTGGAAGGAAAGTTATGACCAACCTAGACAGCATATTAAAAAGCAGAGACATTACTTTGCCAACAAAGGTCCGTCTTGTCAAGGCTATGGTTTTTCCAGTGGTCTTGTATGGATGTGAGAGTTGGACTATAAAGAAAGCTGAGTGCCGAAAAATTGATGCTTTTGAACTGTGGTGTTGGAGAAGACTCTTGAGAGTCCCTTGGACTGCAAGGAGATCCAACCAATCCATCCTAAAGGAGATCAGTCCTGGGTGTTCATTGGAAGGACTGATGCTGAAGCTGAAACTACAGTACTCTGGCTACCTCATGCCAAGAGCTGACTTATTTGAAAAGACCCTGATGCTGGGAGGGATTGGGAGCAGGAGGAGAAGGGGATGACAGAGGATGAGATGGCTGGATGGCATCACTGACTCAATGGAGATGAGTTTGGGTAAACTCTGGGAGTTGGCGATGGACACGGAGGCCTGGCGTGCTGCAATTCATGGGGCCGCAAAGAGTCAGACACAACTGAGTGACTGAACTGAACTGAAGCCTCCAATTCCTAATCTAAGGAGAGTGACAAAGCCTCCCTCTGCATGGCCCTAGGCAATACTTCAGAGCTAATACATGGACAAGCACTCAGCACAGTACCTGGCACATGAGCAGGGGCAGGGCACTAAAACAATAATGATGTCATGGCACAGAAGAGACAACAATTAAAGCAAGGAGAGATGGCTCTCACTTTCTGTATCAATGTTTAACAGAACACCCAGAGTAAGACAGAAGTGTCAACCATGACGTGAGTTATATTTAAAAGAAAATTTTCAGGCAGAAGGATTGACCAAGGAAATACATTAAAAAAAAAATTCACAAAGACTAAATAAGCAAAGAAATATACCATGTTCATGAATAGGAAGACTCAATACTGTCAAGATGTCAGTTCTTTCCATTGATCTGTAGAGTCAATGCGTGTGTGCATGCCAAGTCACTTCAGTCATGTCCGACTCTTTGCGACCTCATGAACTGTAGCCATCCAGGCTCCCCTGTGCATGGGATTCTCCAGACAAGAATACTAGAGTGGGTTGCCATGCCCTCCTCCAAGGGATCATCCCAAGCCAGGGCTCAAACCTGCATCTCTTACATCTCCTGCATTAACAGATGGGTTCTTTACCACTAGCACCACCCAGGAAGCCTGCAGAGTCAATGCAATCCCCATTAAAATCCCAGTAAGTTGTTTTATAGTTATCAGTCAGCCAGTCCTGTTGCTCAGTCATGCCCAACTCTTTGCAACCCCATGGACTGCAGCACGCCAGGCTTCCCTGTCCATCACCAACTCCCAGAGCTTGCTCAAACTTATGTCCATCGAGTCCGTGATGCCATCCAACTGTCTCGTCCTCTGTCATTCCCTTCTCCTCCTGCCTTCAATCTTTCCCAGCATCAGGGTCTTTTCCAATGAATCAGTTCTTAGCATTAGGTGTCCAAAATACCGGAGCTTCCACTTTAGCGCCAGTCTTTCCAAAGAATATTCAGGACTTATATCTTTTAGGATTGGCTGGTTTGATCTCACTCTGTCCAAGGGACTCTCACAAGTCTTCTCTAATACCATAGTTCAAAAGCATCAATTCTTCGGTGCTCAGCTTTATTTATGGTCCAGTTCTCACATCCATACACGACTACTGGAAAAACCATAGCTTTGACTATGCGGACCTTTGTCAGTACAGTAATGATATGATAGAAAAAGTTCTGCAAAAGCTTGTTTATAGATATGAACAAACCAGTTCTAAAGTTTATATTGAGAGACAACAGACACAGACTAGCCAACACCATTTTGAAAGAACAAAGTTAGAGAACTATTAATAACAATATATTTCAAGGCTTAACTATAAAACTGCTATAATCAAAAACATTATGGTACTGGCAAAAGAATAAATAAACAAATCAATGGAACAGAATAGAGAGCCCCAAAATAGACTTCCAGAAATATAATTGATTTTTGACAAAGAAAAACAGAAAACACAATGGAGCAAAGACAGTCTTTTCAACCAATGGTGCTACAACAACTGGACAGCCACATAAAAAGAAATAAATCAAGACATTGATCTTATGTCTTTCACAAGTGTGAAGTAAAAGTCACCAAGTCCTGTCCAGCTCTTTGCAACCCTATGGTATGTAAACTGCCAGGGGATTTTCTCAGCAAGAATACTGGAGTGGGTCGCCATTCCCTTCTCCAGGGGCTCTTCCCAACACAGGGATGGAACCCATGCCTCCAGTGTCTCCTGCATTGTCAGGCGCATTCTTTACCACTCAGCCACTCGGGAAGCCCCACAATGTGTCATCATAGGTTCATCAATTTTAACAAATGTACTCTACTATGGGGGATATTGGTAATAGAGGAGGCTAAGCATGTGGTTAAGCATGCAAATGGGATATCCCTGTGCCTTCCATTCAATCTTAGTGTGAACCTAAACTGCTTGAAAAAAACTGTCTTAATAAAAATTCAGTTGCTGAATGGCATTGACTCATTCTGCCAATCTACACTGGGTAACAACTTTATATCAGATAAGAGCTAAATATGGTAAGGGGGGGTGGTAATATAATGGTGAAAAAGATGTAATTAATGTCTGTTACCATGGAACTGCTGGGAGATTGAGGTAAATAAACTACTGACAATATTATATCATGGTAGTGCTCAGGAAATATCAACAGTGCTCAGAAATATCAATAACCTCATACATGCAGATGACACCACCCTTATGGCAGAAAGCAAAGAAGAACTAAATAGCCTCTTGATGAAGGTGAAAGAGGAGAGTGAAAAAGTTGGCTTAAACCTCAACATTCAGAAAACTAAGATCATGGCTTCTGGTCCCATCACTTCATGGCAAATAGATGGGGGGAAAATGGAAACAGTGACAGACTTTATTTTGGGGGGCTCCAAAACCACTGCAGATGGTGACTGAAATTAAAAGACTCTCACTCCTTGAAAGAAAAGTTATGAACAACCCAGACAGCATATTAAAAAGCACAGACATTACTTTGCCCACAAAGGTCTGTCTAGTCAAAGCTATGGTTTTTCCCATAGTCATGTATGGATGTGAGAGTTGGACTATAAAGAAAACTGAGCACTGGAGAATTGATGCTTTTGAACTGTGGTGTTGGAGAAGACTCTTGAGAGTCCCTTGGACAGAAAGGAGATCCAACCAGTCCATCCTAAAGGAAATCAGTCCTGAATATTCACTGGAAAGACTGATGTTGAAGTTGAAACTCTAATACTTTGGCCACCTGATGCAAAGAACTGACTCACTGACAAAGACCCTGATGCTGGGAAAGATTGAGGGTGGGAGGAGAAGGGGATGACAGAGGACGAGATGGTTGGATGGCATCACCGGCTCAATGGTCATGAGTTTGAGTACGCTCCAGGGTTTGGTGATGGACAGGGAAGCCTGACGTGCTGCAGTCCATAAGGTCGCAAAGAGTCAGACATGACTGAGCAACTGAACTGAACTGAGTACTCAGGAAAGTATAAGATGTTATAGGAGTATATGCCTAGCAAAGCTCTGATTGTGAAAAGCAGCTTTCCTACAGGTTGGGCCATCTCAGCTGAGATCCACAATGCAAGGAGAAACTTTCAGTGTGAAGGAGGTGTGTAACAGCAGGTACAAAGGTTTGGAGGTGAAAGGAAATGAGCCCTTCCAAAGAACAGAAAGAAGTAGGAGAAGTCATAAGATGCTAGGAGCCACCAGGTATAGCGGTGGACTCGGCTCAGTCTAGGTCAGGTGGAGGCAACAGGGGCAGGGCAGGCTTGAAAGAGGGGATTTGATCTCCAATATACTGGAAAGCATCAGGGAGATTTTCAACAGAACAATGGCTTCTCTTTGGGTAGTGAGACTAAGAAAGGTATTTTCCCCCCTTAACTTTTAGATTTTTAAAAATTCTAAAATGAGCAAGTATAGTTATGCCATTGATAAACAGCTTTGAAAAAACTCACTTTAAAATGAAACAAATACAATAAACTATCTACCAAACAAGCCCTTCTTGGAGAGGTCAGTGAACTAAAGACTGCTAACATCACCAAGAAAGCAAACTCAAAAGTTAGAAACAGGGAAGAGGTAAAAACAGAATCTTTGCCTCTGCACATCAATCAAGAGATATAACTCAACTGGAATGCAGACCAGATTCTAGAGCCTTCAACATGAAGTCCTCAGAGATGACCATCTTGAGAATGTCAGAGAAACAAGCTAGACGGAAACTTACTCAGGGACCTCCTAAGTGGTTTTCAAATGTTTTTTAAGAAAAAAGGCTTTTTCTCTTTTTCAAATGAAATTTTCAACATAAAATAAATAAAAGATTACTGCACATTGAACAGGATGGGGAATATGGCTGGGAAATCCAAACTGTGATGACTTGATTTCCTTTATTTCCTAAGGTTAATTTTTCCTCCAAGAGCTCGCATAATAGTTTGAAATTTACCAGCCTAGGTTAACTATGCAAGAAACTGCAGTCCACGGTGAGGGAGTCAAAATTTTTACCATGGGTAAGTATTGGTACAAAGTTATGTGTTAGTGCAGAAGAGGAGTACAAACTCAGACACATGTTCAGCATTCACTCTGGCTTTCTCCACCCCCAAAAAAATGGATTTAAAAAATGATTGCCAGAAATTGTAGTGTTCATGATGAAGAAGTGACGTGCAGCCAGAGTAGAACATCTCTTTATGAAACCCCATCTCACTTCCAAGGACCCTCTCTCCAGTCTTCAGCAAGCCCCACTCCTCCCTACAAAGGAGCTCCCAGGGAGAGCTGTATATTAGTTTGAATTTCAACTCAAAGAACTTCAACAACAACAAAAGTGGGTCATTCTGGCTCACTTAAAAGGAAAGACTAAAGTCAGTTGTTCCCGGTATGGCAAGATCTCAGAAGCACTATTTCTCACCATTGCTTGTTCCAGTTTTCCTCTGAAATGCTTCTTACCGAAGGTAGATCTCTTCATCAACGTGGCCACTGACAGCTCTGAGTTTAATGTCAAATTTCTTGACATCTATGTCCTTGAAGGCAAGGGCAACTCTTGCACTACAGTTTCAGCAAAAGTCTTCAGAAAGGCTTTGATCTGCCTGAACCAATAACTGTGATCAGGACAACTGTGATCTTCTAAGTGGCCCAGGCTGAATCTTGAGCCAACAAAGTAGAAACATTCCCACATCTGGGGGTAAGTGGGTGGGGGAGACTGGGAATTAGAGATCAGTGGTTCCTCAATGGAAACTTGGCCAGCTGTTCTCTAGGAAAGGGGCAGGAGTGCTCAGCCAGGACATATAAGACATAACCTTGACATTGTATGTCTCTGCCAGGTCATTTCCAACTTGCTGAAAGTGGGACTATTTATGTGAAATGGCACATCAGAGATACCCTTAACACTTCTATTCACTCATGTAAATGGTCAAACACTGTTTACTGTCCTAACTGAATCAGGCTCAAACTAGAACTGAAGGGAAATCAGCTGAATTAAAAGACCTCTCTATTTTCCTTAAAGTCAAATGGGTCCCAAACTACTTCTGAAAATGCAAATCCTGAGCCTAATACTGGCATGTAATCCTTGTCTCTACTACAGATTCCTACAGGAAAAAAAAGTATTTGAATGAAGATTTATTATATCCACCTTTAAGATAAATAAAAGCATTTCAAAGTTCTAAACATATGAACTTTTCAACACCAAATTTAAAGGATTTTACAAAGACCACAGTGGAAAAAGTAGAATGTGCATATATATAATTATAATAGAATTAATGATTAATTTTTAAAAGAAATACCATCTTTCCAGAGCACAGAAAAATACTGAGCATTTGCCGCTGCCTTCCCTAGGCTATGGGCATTGGGAATAAGGTCAAATGCATATTTCAGAGCTTAGACATTTCAAGCTTTCTACTCCTTGGGTTTCCAAAATAGCTCTCAAATTTCTTCAAAGCTTTAGTCACAAAATAGAGCTAAAATGTAATGAGAAAAGGCTGAAAGAAAAGCTCTAACACAGATACATCAGGTGGTTTTTGAGAAGCACTTGAATGACAAAGCTGAAATCGACATCTGTTAGCACCTTTCATCAAGCCCCCTGGAAAATGCACTGAATCCATTTAACTCTTGGCATCCAACAAGAAGGGATTCTCCAGGTCCGGCAAGTATTAGATGCTCTAAACAAAGCCATGGAGTGGCTCTGATGGGACAAAAAAAAGAACACAAAATAAGCCAAAATGAAATTTACTTCTCTTCTCTTTGCTTGTCCTGCCCTGAAGGGAAATATGACGAAATGCATATGGGCTGAATCGCTGTACAAGTGAACCATGGGTAAGGGCCTCGGGTCAATCCAGGACAGGAGAATGACATCTGTTAGTGTTTGGGGATGGAAACATTCCCCAGGGACCTTTAGAAACAATGCCAGCTTTGAAATAGTGCTGGTCACTTTCCCCTTCCCCCCACCCCATATAAACAGAATTCTTCAAACTTTAATAATCAGAACCAAACTTTATACCACACTTCACATGGCAACATAGCCATTCCATGACTTTGCTATGGAGAGTCCATATTTTTTTTTCTGCATAAAAGTGTTTCTCTATCAAATCAGTAGAAGACAACAGTTTGAAAAAAATACACGTAGTATATATTGATAAATTCAGGTAATGGAGAACCTAAGGCTTAAAACTGTATTTTCCCAAACCCAGCTCTTTGTCAAACTGTTTATTCTCACTTGCTTTGTCCCTTTTATACAGAGCAATCTAAGTAATCCAAAAGCATGTCAATGTGTTCCTTTTATCCATAGTAAAACACACATCTGTGGGTACCTTGGTAGAGAAAATAAAGTCTGGGAGAACACTGTGGTGCTGTGGAACACTTGGGAGATTTGTACCTTTACTTCAAATCCTCTAAGTCTTGCTCATTTAGCTTTCATTTTTTAAGGGCCTAATATATGTTAGACATTGGATATATAAAGATGAGCAAACGTTCACCAGGAGGTAAGTCAGGGAGATAAGCACATAAAGAAATGATTACAGTCCATTTGTGTGACTATTGAAAGCAGGCGACTGATGAGGAAAGGAAGGTTAATTTAGTCAGGCAAAGGGGTGTTATTAGGTAAGGGTCATTGGGTAGGTAACCCTTGACCCTTGAGAATTAAGTAAGAATTTACCAGGTGAAAAGTAGTGTTGAGTGGAGGAGACAGAACAAAGAGTGAGGAGTATATTCTAGACTAGTGAAAACAAGTGACTTCATCTCAAATCCTAAGGCTAATTGACTGGGAGTGGTCGCTCCAAGTGCGGCAATGGAAAACACGATGAAGTCACGGGGCTGATGTTATTGCAGATCCACTTTTCCTCGATTCTATCCACCCCTGAGTTCACCTGTGGCCTCAGTGGACAATTCTGTTACATGCTGACAACCTCCCATTTCAACCACCTACGGCATTCTGCTTCTCCGAGGATCTTCTCTGGTTCTAGGAGCCCAAGGTCAGGGCAGCCTGAAAGACTGACAATTTCACGCCCCCCACAGGGAAACTTTGTGTCCATGAGAAATGGAAGTCAGTGGAAAAGTACACAAGCCCTATGTCTTGGTTACATAATTCTCAAGTATGTCACAAATCATCCTCAATGATATGCCAATGGGACTGAAACCAACTGTCCATATTAAGGTATCTTTTATTCTCTCTCCCCTGACTCACTTTCCTCACTCCTTCATTTCTGCTTCCTAGGATCACCGTTCAAACATTATGCATTAGTTATCTATTGCTGTGTAACAAATGGCCCCCAAATTCAGCTTAAGACAATAACGAACACCTACTATCTCTTATAGTTTCTATAGGTCAGGAAATCAGGAAAAGCATAGTTGTATGGTTCTGCCCCAGGCCCTCTCCCAAGGTTGCAATCAAATGAAGGCATGATGGACCTGGAGGGTCCACTTCCAAGGTGGCTCACTCAGAAGACTGGCAGTTTCTACTGGCTATTAGCAGGAGGACTCGCCACAAGGAATTCTCCACAGTGTTGCTTGAGGGTTCCTCACAGCAGGGCAGCTAGCCTCCCTCCCAAAAAAGGATCCAAAAGAGAACAAAGGGATTAGGTCATAACATCTTTTTGACTTAGTCTCAGAAGTCACACACTGTCACTTACACTCTATTCTAAGATTCAAACAGGACAGCTTTATGCAATATAAGATGGAATGACACAAGGGAGTGGATACACAGGGAGGCTAGGATCATTGGGAGACATTTTGGAGACTGACTGTCACACTTTATCTCAGGGTTTATCAGCCAGGTTGGTTCTGTTCTGTTAGGAATATCTGCCCTGAATGGACCATCAGAGGGCTGTCATGCATTCATTAATGCATGCTGGGACCCTAAAATTCCTTTAATCTTTAATCTCCAAAAAGATTTAATCTCCCAAACTTTCAGAGAGTCAGCAGATTCTGATCAGGTTCTGAAAACATACTCCCATTTTGGGTGTAACTGCTCCAAAATTAAGCCAACCTTTCATTTTCCTACTAATATATTCTTCCTTTTGGGACTCATGTTGCTGAGCAGATCTGAGACAATAACTTGCCATCTCATTTAGAAATATTTTCAGAGCTCTCCACTGTTTATGCAATGTTAGACTGCATCAATCACCAATACAAGTTCAAAATTCTAAAGAAGTTGTTCTAATTTGTAATTTACATGCATTCTTTAGCAAAAATCAGTCACTAGGAAAAAGCAACAGAAAATCTAAATTACCCTTCAAGATTACCATATTCATATCCACATGGGAATTACACAATATATATCAGATCCAAACAAACAAGATCTGCCCCTAGATTCCTTAAAGTGTATAAATGATATCAGATAATTCAGCTTGCAGATGACAGTTCCAAACCCTCCTCTTTGTCCTCTTGTGACAAACCTAAGATAGATGTATCCAAAGTAGACTAATTGTCAAGTGGCTAAAGAGGTTCACCAGGAAGAAGAGTTACACATGACCCATATTTCAAACTCTCCCCCCAAAAACCTTGTCAGTCCATAAAATGAACAGTATCTTTAGATTGTCCCCATGGAATATTTAAATTGCAATACAATGTCACAATTTCATTTCCTCAAGAGTATGGCCTTGGTTATACCCAAGATCATAGGACCATATAAGACTTCTATTAGCAAACACAGAGCAAAATATAAATATCTATGTATATGAACAACTAAAAACTAAAATCTCAAAACTTAAACTGTTTAAATTTCTCATGTGCTCCTTCTTTTTAGGATACACTTAGTCATTTCTCATGGCAATTAAAAGCATCCCAGCAGCATATTCCAGTAGTCATGTGTGGATGTGAGGGTTGGAATATAAAGAAAGCTGAGCACCAAAGAATTGATGCTTTTGAACTGTGGTGTTGGAGAAGACTCTTGAGAGTCCCTTGGACAGCAAGGAGATCCAAGCAGTCCATTCTAAAGAAAATCAGTCCTGAATATTCATTGGAAGGACTGATGCTGAAGCTGAAACTCCAATACTTTGGCCACCTGATGCAAAGAACTGACTCATTGGCAAAGACCCTAATGCTGGGAAAGATTGAAGGCGGGAGAACAAGGGGATGACAGAGGATGAGATGGTTGGATGGCATCACTGATGCTATGGACATGGGTTTGAGTAAGCTCCTGGAGTTGGTGATGGACAGGGAAGCGTGGCATGCTGCAGTCCATGGGGTTGCAAAGAGTCAGACATGACTGACCAACTGAACTGAACTGAATTCTTATGCATCCAAGGGTCTGGGACTAAAATATTAACATTAAAATTGTGAGAATAAAATCTGACATTAAATAGACAAAGATACTGACTTGGAAAGGAAAGGATGAGACCAAGAAGAAACACAACGACAGAGTTTCAGGTTTAAAGCCATTTTCATTGCAAAAAGGCTCAACTCTTATTTGATTATCAGCTTTTATTATGACACCAAGTAGAAGAGTCTGGAGAAGGAAATGGCAACCCACTCCAGTATTCTTGCCCGGAGAATCCCATGGACAGAGGCGCCTGGTGGGCTATAGTCCATGGGATTGCAAAGAGTCGGACACGACTGAGCAACTACACACAACACAGGAAGAGTCTGACTTTTTTCTTTTTGAAGGAAACACCAATCTCTCTTTAACCATTCTCCAACTTAAGGGGGAAAAAAAGACTTAAACTGTGAGACCTACAGGCTTTATTTAGTATGCCAAGGAGACAGATTTTAATTAATCTAATCACAGTGAAATCTCACCATCTAAAATAATTAGTAGTGCCTAGCCAACAAACTATTATCTGTTGAACATAATCAGTATAGGGAGCCAGACTGGACAGGTAAGGATCCAACAAAACCTTTTTACTGTTTTTGATCAAGAGCAGAATCATCAGGCTGAGGTTTTTCAGCCTTAATTTCCCTCTTCTTCTTCTCTGCCAGCACAAGCTCAGAGCAAAGTGACCAAAGCTAACTGGATGTATTGATGGGTGAATCTCATTTCCATATGTTGTTTGTGAAGAAATCTGCTTTGTTTATCTAGTTTTTAACAGGGAGATGTGATGATTACATTTTGTTTAATACATGTTCGCTGTGTTGCAAAACAGTTTAGCTCTCTTAAAAATGTAAGTTAAAAACTACTGGCTTCTGCTGAGTCACTCATCCACAGAAGACCTGAGAGCATTATTTGAGAACAGCTGGGAAATGCCTTTATCTTTTTAAAAACAGCTTTATTGAGATAAATTTCACATCTCATAAAATTGACCTTTGTAAAACATACAACTCAGTGTTTTTAGTATATTCACAAAATTGTGCAATCATCATCACCATCTAATTCCAAAACATTTTCATCATGTCCAAAAGAACCACCATACCCATTAAAAAGTCACTCCTCACCACTTCCTCCACCCAGGCGCTGCATTAATTTACTTTATGTCTCCATAAATATAGACAGAATGTGACAATATGTGGCCTGTTGTGATGGACTTCTTTCACTGAGTTTAGTGTTTCAAGGTTCACCCATGTTGTAGCATATAGTGGTATTTACTTTTGTATAGTTGAATAATATTCCATTATATACATATATCAGGTTTTCTTTATCCATTAATTAATTGATGGGTGTTTGGCTTGCTTCAACTTTTGACTATTATGAATAATGTTATCATGAACACTTATATAAATATTTTTGTGTTGACATATTTTCAATTCTTTAGAGTTTATACCTGAAATTGGAATTTTTTGGCCATAATAACCCTATGTTGAATTTTTGAGAAACTGCCAAACTTTCTTCAAAGTGGCTGCACCATTTTACATTCCTATCAGTAAGAAATTTACAGTTTCTTGGAAACATTGGCTATTCATTGTCTGTTTGATTATAGACATTCTATTTGATTATAGATATCTCATTGTGGTTTTGAATTGCATTTCCCTATTGACTAATGATATTCAGCATCTTTTCATATGATTATGGACTATTTGTATATTTTCTTGAGAAAAGACTATTGAAATCCTTTGCTCATTTTAAAATCAGGTTGTCCTTTTATTGTTGAGCTATAAGAATTCTTTATATATCGTGGATACTAGATTCTTATTAGACATATAATTTGAAAATTTATTCTCCAATTATCTGGATGGTCTTTTTACTTTATTTTTTACTTTATTTTTACTTTAATGATGATCTTTTGAAGCACACAAGTTTTTGTTTTGTTTTGTTTTGTTTCCATTTAAGCACACAAATTTTAAATTCTGAGGATATCAGATTTATCTATACTTTTTATTTTTGCTTTTATTGTCATTTCCAGGAAACCATGCCTAATCAAATGTCACGAAGATTAGTTTAAGTTCTTATATTTAGGGATATGATGCATTTTGAGTTAATTTTTGTGTATCATGGTGAGTAGGGATACAAGTTCATTCTATGGCCTGTGGATATCCAGTTGTGCCAGTAGCAGTTATTGACTAGTCTATGCTTTCCCTATTGAATTTTCTTACCACTCATTTAATCAATTAAAATAAATCAAAATAAATAAAAAATCAAGTCAAATAAATAAATCTCTGGACATTTCAGATTATTCCATTGATCTCTATGTTTACCCTTATGCCAGTACCACCCTGTCTTTATTATTATAGATTTTTAATAAGATTTGAAATCAGGAAGTGTGACTTTTCCAGCTTTGTCCTTTTTCAAGCTTGATTTTTCTTCTCTCAGTCCCTTATTTTTCTATATGAATTTCAGGAACAGCTTGTCCATTTTTCCAAAGAAAGGCAGCTTGGATTTTGAAAGAGACGGTGTTAAATCTGTAGATTAATTGAGGAAGCTTTGTTTCTTAACATTATTAATTTTCCAATCCATAGACTTGGGATATTTTCCACTTATCTAGGTATTCTTTAGCTTCAATGAATGATTTCTTTTAGTTTTCCAGGTACAAGTCTTACATTTATTTTGTTAACTTTATTCTTAAGTATTTCATTCTTTTTGAGGCTATTGGAAATAGAATTGCTTTCATTTCATTTTCAATTTACTCACTGATAAAACTGGGAAATACAATTGATGTTGAATGCTGATCTTAAGTCCTGCAACTTGTTGAACTCATTTATTCAGTCAGTTCAGTTCAGTCACTCAGTCATGTCTGACTCCCTGGGACTCCATGAACCACAGCACACCAGGCCTCCCTGTCCACCACTAACTCCTGGAGTTTACCCAAACTCATGTCCATTGAGTTGGTGATGCCATTCAACCATCTCATCCTCTGTCATCCCCTTCTCCTCCTGCCCTCAATCTTTCCTAGCATCTGGGTCTTTTCAAATGAGTCAGCTCTTTGCATCAGGTGGCCAAATTGTTGGAGTTTCAGCTTCAACATCAGTCCTTCCAATGAACACGCAGGACTGATCTCCTTTAGGATGGACTGGTTGGATCTCCTTGCAGTCCAACGGACTCTCAAGGGTCTCCTCCAACACCACAGTTCAAAAGCATCAATTCTTTGGTGTTCAGCTTTCTTTATAGTCCAACTCTCACATCCATACATGACCACTGGAAAAACCATAGCCTTGACTAGATGGACCTTTGTTGACAAAGTAATGTCTCTACTTTTTAATATGCTGTCTAGGTTGGTCATTAACTTTCCTTCCAAGGAGTAAGTGTCTTTTAACTTCATGGCTGCAATCACCATCTGCAGTGATTTTGGAGCCCAAAAAAATAAAGTCAGCCACCGTTTCCACTGTTTCCCCATCTATTTGCCATGAAGTGATGGGACCGGCTGCCATGATCTTAGTTTTCTGAATGTTGAGCTTTAAGCCAACTTTTTCACTCTCCTCTTTCGCTTTTATCAAGAGGTTCTTTAGTTCTTCTTCACTATTTCTCTCAGCAATCTTGATTCCAGCTTGTGCTTCATCCAGCCCAGCGTTTCTCATGATGTACTCTGCATATAAGTTAAATAAGTAGGGTGACAATATACAGCCTTGATGTACTCTTTTTCCTATTTGGAACTCATTTATTAGCTCTAATCATTTTTGTGGGGGTGGAGTGGGGTGGAGCGGGTTCCTGAAGATTTTCTGCATAAAATTTCCATGGTCTTTTAGATTCCTAGGAATATGTCAGAGACTTTTAAAACCCCCTATGGGTCTCCCATTCCTCATTTTTTTTTCTCATTTGTTGGTCAACCGCTTGTTAGCCCTAACTAGTAATGGTACCTCGGTTCAGTTCAGTCACTCAGTCGTGTCTGACTCTTTGCGGCCCCATGGACTGCAGCACACCAGGCTTCCCTGTCCAACACCAACTCCCAGAGCCTACTCAAACTCATGTCCATTGTGTCAGTGATGCCATCCAACCATCTCATCCTGTTGTCTCCTCCTTCAATCTTCCTCAGCATCAGGGTCTTTTCAAATGAGTCAGTTCCTTGCATCAGGTGGCCAAAGTATTGGAGTTTCAGCTTCAGCATCAGTCCTTCCAGTGAATATTCATGACTGATTGGATCTCCTTGCAGCCCAAGGGACTCTCAAGAGTTCTCCAACACCACAGTTCAAAAGCATAAATTCTTCAGCGATCAGTTTTCTTCATAGTCCAACTCTCACATCCACAAAAAACTACTGGAAAAACCATAGCTTTGACTAGATGGACCTTTGTCAGCAAAGTAATGTCTCTGCTTTTTAATATGCTGTCTAGGTTGGTCATAACTTCTCTTCCAAGGAGCAAGCATCTTTTAATTTCATGGCTGCAGTCACCAACTGCAGTGATTTTTGAAGCCCCCCAAAATAAAATCTGTCACTATTTCCATCATTTCCCCATCTATTTGCCATGAAATGATGGGACCAGGTGCCATGATCTTAGTTTTCTGAATGTTGAGTTTTAAGCCAACTTTGACCATTATAAATAATTGCCACTTATTGTTTCCAACCAATACCCTGGGGAAAATGCTGCTGATACTGAGTAAGTTCTGAATCAGGCTAGGTAAGAACAAGCTCTGAGAATGAAGTTTTTCGGCAAGCTTCCAGATGAGCTAAATAGTGGAAATTCTCTAAAGACTGGGCTCCAGGGGAGTTCCAAACACATTTTCTGCCTCCCGGGGCTGATAGGCTGCTGGTATTTGTAGCTAGCTATCACAGGGCAATCTGAAATCACACTTTCAGATTTCAAATCTTATTAAAAATCTACATTAATAAAGACAGGGTGGTACTGGCATAAGGGTAGACATATAGATCAGTGGAATAAAATGAAGAACAATGTTATGCGTCAGTTGACCAAAAGTTTTGGAAATCTTTTTTTCAATGACAAAGATCTTTGTACATATAAGTTTCATCCTTACTATGAACTCAAAATCAAGCAGAGTTGTAAGTAATATTCCACTATACCAAACATCCATGTACATTTTATGTACCCTCCTGGTACTCTCCAGGGAGAGTGAGGAGGGAAGATTCCCTATTTTTTTTACTTTTGCCATGCCCAAAGTATGTCTCAACTATATTGCTACCAAAATGAGGCATGTTCTAGCAGATACTAGAGATAAGACAAAATATTGAGAAAATTAAATTCCTTCAGACTTGCCCTAAAAAAATTGAACCATTTAGTGTGATAGTGACATCTCAGGGAGTTTCTCCAAATTTATTGGAAGGGAAACAAACAACAAAATCCCACTGGTAATAACAATACATACATTATTGCAGACTGAGATAATGTCGGGGTAAATCTTAAGAAAAAAAAAAACTTTTTTAGAACAGTGTTTAATACCCAACTTTCAAAATTATACAAAATCTAAACATTTGTGGAAAGTGTTATAAGAAGCAACATTGTAATACAATTATTTTATTTCATAATGTGTTACATAGTCACTGATGACCTCAGGACATGTACCCTTATTACTTCCAAAACCAGTCAGTGAGGTTAGCAGAGAGAGAGAGAGAGTGAGTAACAGAAATGGTTTCCTTCAGATAACTGAAGAGTGGCACTTGTTCCTTCTCTATTTATAGCGCAGGCATCTGACTTAACAATTGCTTCAATGTAATGGGAGTAAAGTGGAATTCTCAACTCAGATATGGACAAGCTTAGAGTCAGAATTTAGGTGTACAATGATCCTTTTTTGATTCAGCTAATTACTTAATGACATTTTAATACGCACCTGAGATAGGACAAACCTATTATTTATATAAAAATAGGTCCCAAGCTGCAGACAAGAATTTTGACTATAGAATCCAGCAAGAATGCCCAGATACCAAAGTGAGGTCAAATGAAAACTCCATAATTGCTACGTGTCTTTGAAGTTTCAATGCCAAAGGATAAGAAAACCTTCTCCCCATCCTGTAAGAAGAATCAAAGACCAGAGCAAAGATAGTTTTCCTACATGCTGTTAAAATCCTAATTAGAAATTTCAATTTGAAGAGTCTGATATTTCTTTGCTCTCATTTTTTTTTTTTAACCAACCTTTTAGATGGTTGGTTTGTGATCTTGCAGAAAACCTTGCTTCAAGATAAGCACTTTCATCTTTCAAATGGCTTTGGGGCATCTCTCTCAGTGCCAGGAACACAGTCATCCATTGCACAAATGAAGCCAAATGATGACATTACTTGGCCTTCCTTTTACAAACATCCTTCCTATCCACAACCAAGCAGTGAATGTTTGAATGGCATCTGAGACCTACAAATTGCCTGTGTAAATCTCCCCACACAAAGCAATCAATAGGTGTTTTCAGAAAGCCAAAGAGATCCCCTATAAAGTAAGAAGCTGAACACAGTGGAGGGGGAAAGTGTTGGGGGATTCCATTTCTGTGATGAGTGTGTTACTATGTTCCGTTGGCCTATTTTCCTACCCTAAATCCTGAGAGAAGACAATCTTACTCCAAAACAGCTAAGACAGTCTTACCAATGTGACCTTGGCTTACAAATCATGTGAGCCTTATTGGCTTTACTCTCCTTACATACAAACAAGAATAATAACAGCAACTACCCTCATGAGTTGTATGAAACATAAGGCTATATAATATGCCTATTTCAGTGCCTGGCTGTCAGTGTTCAACAAATAGTAGCTCTGATGATGACAAGGATTAGACTGATGAGAGTGGTGATTGATAATTGTTAAGGAAGTCAACACTCATGATAAGGTCACATCAAACAGCTCAGAAACTCTTTTTGATTATCGCCTTTCTCTCTTTTTCACAATGTTCTTTCCTCAAAACTCAAAGAATCTATATCCCCCAGACAGAAAGGGAATATCAACACACTGATAAATTTAAATATCTGTAATTCAAAGATAACAGCAAGAAAATAGTGAATAAAGTACTCATAAGGTGAATTCAGGTGCTTGAGCATCTATCCAGGGCAACTTTTTGTGGGCAGCCAGGGTGAAAGGAATGAATGAGACCAAGGGGAGAGTAGAAGGAGCAGAGCTCAGCTGAGAATCCACCTGGGGACTAAGCTGGTGGTCCAGTGTTAAGACGCCACACTCGCAATGCAGGAGGCCCAGATTTAATCCCTGGTTGGGGAACTAAGATCCCACATGCTGCACAGTATGACCAAATAAATAAATACAAAAGACAATAACATCAAAAAGAGAGAATCCACCTGTATAGATGGTCTTAGTGAAGTCAATTCGTAGATATCATTCCAGTGAGCATCTGTGATGGAAGAGCTGAGGCATGGAGACTTTCCCTGGTGTTGGAAGATTAGACTATCACCCAAAGCAGCACAAACGCAGTCTTCCCTTCCTCCCCCTGCCCTCCTCCTCTTAATTTCACACATTCATTTGATGACTCAATTTAACTTTTCTGTAATTAACAGAAGATATTTTGTAATAACAGAAGATATTTCTTCCCTTAAAGGAAAGATTATCCTTTCTATTAGATGATAACAAAGCTCACTTGAAAAAATGAAGAGAAGCATTTAATTTTAACTCATTCAGGAAAAGTACATTTATAGATGAGGAAGAGTAAAATCTAAACTTTAAAAATTTAAATTGCAAGCTTTTGTGGTGGGGGTGGTAAGTTTTTATTCTATTTGATTTTAAAGATACTAGTATTGATGATTAATTTTTAAAAATTAGTTCATATGAGGAAGGCCAATCTGATACAGGAATAATCATACAGAAGTTGAAGTCCAAAGACCTGGATCCAAAGTCCATCGCTGGCTCAAGTGGGCAGTGTTACTGTAAGAAAGTCATTTAATTCCTCCATTTTCATTTCTCTTACTTATAAAATGAGAGTATGTAATAATGTATTTTCTTCCATCTATGTGCATTCTAAAATCTTTATACATTCTTATAAAAGAAAAAAAAATGCAGGGGTATGTCAATGTAACAGGAACACTCCCCTCCAACTGATTAACCATAATTCTCACTGCTCAGAGATAACCACAGATGATAGTTTCTATGTATTCATAGATACATGAGATTAAAATATTTATTTTAAAAATGAGTCTACTCTATGGACTATCATGCAATTGCTTTTTTATTTCTAATAATACTCCATAAACTTCATTTCAAGTGAGTCCAAGTAAATCTACTTTATCCTTTTTTGATATTATCTAACATTATGTTGTGACATGGTTTACTTAACGTTTCACCTACTTGGAAATTTAGATCATTTCTACTCTTGTTTTTTAGCTGATAAAAATAAGACAGAAATAAAAATTTTTGGACACAATATGTAAACAGTCAAAGTTCATAGATCTGTTGACATGGATAGAATCATATTGCAGAGAACTTTGGCAAATGGTTCTGAAATGACTTCTCTCTGTGTGTGTCTCTCTCTTTAAGAAATAAAGATACAAATATAATGACATTTTACTAAAAATCTGACAGAAAGCCTGAAAAGGGGTTTTCAGAAGGTGTTATTTAATATCGTAAATAACGGGATATAGTTTTACCTGTCAAGCTCCTCAGAATTTTAAAGAAATACTTAGAACTTGATGAATGAGAATAATAACAAAGTAATGACATAGTGCAGGAGGGGGAAGAGATGTTAATTATCTACAGAAAACCATGCAGAACGCAAATGAGAAGAAAAATCTCCTTTCTGATTGACAGACTGAGGAAAAAGAATAATTCAACTTCAAAGTCAAAACAAAACAAAAAAAAAATTACTACTCACCGTAATTTAAGAGTAAAGACTGACAGTTTGTTACAAAAGTTAAACTTCTGATTCATGTTCAAGGCATTGACTTGATAGAATACCATCACTTATAGTACTGCCTAAGAACTAACGAAATTTGCTACTGGAGATTTTACAACTTCCTGTATTTAAGAACAGAGGTTCCTTTAAAAATGAGATGTCATTTTAGTTGTCCATGCCCCCTTTCAACTCAAATACTGCATATTACATGCAGTCAATGACATATGGTAATTAAACCAGTGAAATCTACTACAAAGGAAATGAAGAATATGATGGATGGCACAGTCACCTGTTTCTGAAGGTGGACTATCAAGTCAAACAGAGGAAACTCAGGCCAGAATTACATGACCACCATCTTATTTTCTTCCAGTAATGCATTTATCCAACACTGCCCATTCATCTTTCCCTTGCTTTATTTTTATTGTAAGCATCCATCTTCCTCTCAGAATAAGACACATTTCCTAGGTGTGAGGGAAGGCTTTTAGTGAATTATTTATGTACCAAATATTCTGAGGGAAAGGAATATGAAAAGTGCAATAAGAAAGTCACCAAACCCAGCTCTGTGAAAAGACACAATATATAGATTTTGTTTCGTAGGAAACTTCTTACAAGAGGGCCAAATAATTCCAAGAAATCATTTTGGTTAGTCACCCCAATCCGTCACCCCAAACAAATGGTTTCTTTCTGTACAGCTGCATCAGTGAGAAAGCTCTGAATGTGTTACAATCAAAGAGCCCAAGGCTAATAGTTTTACAAAAATTACAGTTGTATGACTCTGAAATTATTTATATTAATATGCTCTGAAGGAAATCTTGAGTCTATAATAAGATGATATAATAAGTAACTGAAAGTGAAGTCTTTATGATTTTATAATGTTCAGTTCTTAACTTTCTCACTGTTATACTATAAACCACAGGTATTCTATAGGTTACTAGCATTCTCCGTGTTTTAGGACTACTCCTGTAAATGTGAAAATGCCAACATACAGAAACAGGTATCTATATTATAAATCTCACAGAAATACTTACCTTGGACACTAATGTTCCCTTAGAAATATGTCATTAAAGGGGTTTTGATTTGACCCAGTGGCCACTTTAGAGACAACTCTAGTATGAATGTTCTAGGCTGTTACCTGCCTAATCTCTATTCACTTACCTTTCACATCCTGATTTTCCTTGTACTGCCTTTCCATCATCTCAATAGAGTGGCGTCCATCAACTCCATAGTTCCAGGTAGACATCTGAACCTAAGCAATCACAGCATCTCATCCCTGGGACCACAGTGGTTAGTTCAGGGCTGAACAAAGGAGCTCAATCTAGGCTGGTTAAGGCCAATGAGTTTCAACGTCGGGAGCCTATTTTGGGGGAAAAAACTTACTGTTTCCATGGGAGTTACTTAATTAATACATACCTTTCCAAACAAGCTTTTCCTTTATGGTGATTTTGGCCAATTTCTCAGTTTACTAGGAACATTTGGCAAATGAAATCAACCTCAAACTTGGATATTTCACTCCTTTTTGTTTGTTTTTCTTTGTTTTGATCATTTCTACCCACCCCCCTTCAGTTCTCTGACTTCTTAAAAAAATTGTACTCTGACCAACTCCTTTGTTTCTTATTCTTTTAGAACCTCAGTATCCAGAAACCATCCGGAGAATGGGGGAAAAAAAATTTTGTTTCAGAAGGATCAGGATTTAGGCACCATGTGGAATTCAGTTGGAGTGTTTCTTAACATGTTCTTTACAAAAACAATAAAAAGAAAAAATAAATAAAGCAACTACAATAAGAAAGCTGCCAACCTAGCACTTCTTTTCTTTTTTCTTAAAGCTTGGCTGGGCATCCTGCAAAACAAAGCAATTTACTGGCAATGTGAAGTTCATGTGTCAGTTACAACTGTCTTTTGCATGGAGCTGAAAACTCAACTTGAACAGAATTAAGTTAGAAGAGAGAAGCTGTTAGCCTCTTTTTCAGAAACGTCCATAATAGAGGTTGGCTCTGGCTCAACTAGATTCCAGATCCAAATGATACTGTCCTGATCTATTTTTATTCCCTGTCACCACTCTGCCTTCCACTGTGTTGACTTTATGGTCAGACCCCTAATGGTCACAATGAAAAATCATAGGCCAAGTACCCCTTAGAGCTAGATGATACAGCACATGCAATCCATTCGTTTGTTCGTTCATTCATTCATTTGGTTATCTTTGTTTCTCCACTTAGCTGTTCTCTGCTTTCAAACACATATCTAATCATGGCATCCTTTGTGGTATCAGATCATAAGTCTACATGACTTTCATCTCTCCAAAGGTGACTAATTCAATCACTATGCCCAAATGCAAGCACCCTGGAGAGGGGCTTTCATACGGGCCATCTGTGTCTACACCTTGTCAAATCAGTGAAACCATGAAAGCTCTTCTGGCTGTAAAAGTCCCTAAAAGAGCTGAAAGGCAAAAAAAGGAAATGACAGATTGTGTTAAAGCAGAACACAACCTCTCCCTCCCTCCCCCACCCCAGGAATACACACACACATTTCTAAAGTCACTTCTGTTCTTCTTATGAAGCAAACATACTCTCTTGTGTGGTATAGGACTAGAGACGCAACTGGAAAACTCTTCTCCATTCAGGCTCAGCGGAATTCCCATTTCCAGTCTCTTTGTGCTCCCAAAGTGCAAACTTCTTCACACACCACTGAAGTTGGATCAGCAAACCTTTCATAATATTCCAAACACAGATTAATCCAGTAAAACCCTTGGCCAGCTCCAACTGAATTTGTAACTGATACCAGATGCACCAGACACAATGAGTTCAAATTTTGGCCCCATCGGTGATTAGCCCTGTTGCCTCATCTTTGCTGCATTTTCTATATAAAACATAAGTCACATGATCTCTGTGGTGCCTTCATTCTATGTGTCACCATTTTCTACAGTGGTCCTGTGTAGTGTTATCCTTTTAGACTTACATCCCTTTTAATGTTCTAAGTTAATCACCCAAAGGATGATATGTCAAAAGAGCTTCAGTGTAGAAATACAAATGAGTTCTTGACCAAGCCCTGACCTTATTCATTGTGTTGCTTTAAAAAGGCACTAAACTTGGGCACCCAAATTGTCACCTACAAAATGAGGGAATTGGAGTAATTGTCTCCACGTTTCCTTCCACCTTTATTCTAATAATACCCCTTAAGTGTAACAACTATTTTAAGATTGGACTTGAGGTAACTTAAATGCTACGGTCATGGAAAAATTAAGATGCCTTTGTTCAATAAAGGAAGTACCAGGATACTGTCAAATATGGAATTCTCTTGTATACATGAGACAGGAGGAAAAAAAAAAACTCTAAGAAAGCAACCTCTTAGCAAGGCTTCTGAGAGACTCTCTGAGGTAATATCCAGCAAGAACAGCGCTTCTCATTAAGATGCTTGGGTCTGAACACAGAAGAACAAAAGAGAACACGCAGAACACTTTCGCTTGTAATCTGTTGCTGGTCTTTTGTGGGACTGTTCCCCGCCCCGCCATCTTGATTCCATTTATTACTTAACTACTCATAGTTTTCTTGGTCTGGTAGTAAGCCCCTTTGTGATTTATAAGATGTGTTCCAAAGCAATCTTTGTTTTGTTGCAGGCAGAGAAATTGGCTTGCTGGACCTCTAGGCTTTTGGGTTCTGAAGGAGGCTTAACCTGAGCAGAATATTACGTCTGAGGAGCCAAGCAGTCCCTCGGCTGCCACAGTCATATATCCATAGCATGCCAGGAAATACGCTTTTGTTCAAGAATCATTTTCAAGTCACTTCCCAGGCATCTCCACAGAAGCAAATGCCATTCCGTCATTATTTTCTCTCCGACCTGAGCACAAATACATTTTCCCACAGCACCAAACGCTCTTCTGCCAAGGCTCAATCCTCCAGCCATCCTGGAAGGAGGATGCCTAGCTTCATAGCAGCACTAATTTTGAGTCTGTGCCCTGTTTTGTGAACCTAATCACATATTTCATATGAAAAGCCAAATACCAATTAGAGAGGTAAAATTCATAGATGGGATGTATGGGTATCATGTCTGAAACTTCAGAAATGAGAAGGATAGAAAAATCATTTGTTGAGCACTTGTTCTGCATGGCGAGCTTTAAATACATTTGTCAAATTAAATCCAAATAATAATGTGGGTGGGTGATTGATGCTCTTCTATTTCCTTTTCATAGGGTTAGGAAGCAACTTGCCCTAGGCCACTTAGCTAGTAAGCAGTTGAGCTAGGACCTGAACCCAGGTCTCTTTGACTTCAAAGCCTGTGTTTTTTCCTTATCTCCAAAATGTCCATATTCCATTTGATATAGTTACAAAGAGTATGTGCCTCATTTCCTAATTCAGACTCACCTTGAACCATATCATGTGAAGTTTCCTAAGCGATGATGAAGGCTTCTTTCTATGATATTTTTGTAATGTCTCTGAAAGTACAATTTTTCTCTAGAAGAAACTCAGAGAGAATTTGACTATCTTGCTTACTTGAAAAGGCAAGATTACACTCCACATTCAAAACAAAACAGCTCCCCCTACAGTTTTGCTCCCTGCAGGTCCTCAGCTTTAGGGAAGGAGGCTGAGAACACTCAGGTCTCATGCAGGAAGGCGGAGCTGGGCGTCTGCCCTGTAAGGATGGGAATAATTTTTAATCAATCATCTTAGAGAGGATTAGTGGAAGCTACTCCTCACTTTCAACTAGATCAATCTATAACCAGGCAGAGTCTTGTTCTGATTTTGACTGGCTCCAGGCTGGAGTGACAGTGTGCTTTTTATAGGGTCCGATTCCCTTCTGAGTTGCAGTGTGTAGCTGGCAAAGGCAGGCTCTGTCAGCCTTCCAAGTGCTAAGATTCCTCTGTGACATCATGAGTCCCAGCTCGGCTGGGTGCCCACTACCACCCGAGAACTGTTTGGAACATTGCAGGGCCATGCGTCAGCATCACCTCGGGGTGTACCACCAACGTCATCCCCCATAGGTCAATGGGAAGGCAGGCCACTGATGATGCAAATGCTGATCGGAACTTCTCTACAGTGTTTTAGGTGCCCAGGGGCATGGGAATGTCTTGAGTCTTAATGTCATTTGCTCTCATCATTATCCCTTCTAACAAGCCGTCTCCACTCCTCTCCCATTGATTCTCTCTCTTAGAGAGTTTCCCAGGGAATATGGGGAAAAGAGGGCAGGGAAGATCATTCACATATCCATGCAAAACCTATGTAAGTGGATAAATGGTTTAAGATGCATAATAATCAGGCATCCCCACCACCACCACCTTATCAGTAATGTTAAGGATGATTAAATGAGAAAATGCAGCTGAGAAGAGCCCTGTAAAATTGAAAACACATTGAAATAGTATTAGCTATCATGTCAGACACGACTGAGTGATTTGGGATTAGCAGATTAAATTAGCAGATGCAAATTATTACATATTGGATGGATAAACAACAAGGTCCCACCATATAGCACAGGGACTTACACTCAATATTCTGTGATAAGCCACAATGGAAAAGAATAAGAAAAAGAATGTATACATATGTATAACTGAATCACTTTGCTGGTACAATAGAAATTAATACAACATTATAAATCAACTACATTTCAATGAAATAATTTTTTTTAATGAATAAAAAGTAGCAGTCTCCTGATTTCCAGTTCACAGGTTTTTCTACTTGCCTGAGATGCCTGTCTTTGGAACAAACAGTAACTTCAATCCTTCTACCTCTAACAGCAAACCCTGTCCTTCAGATCCACATTCCTCCTTCACCCAAACACCTCTACCCAGAAACAAGATTTAGTCACTTATTACTTCTCCCCCTTCACTACCCAGATTTGATGAGTAACTTGTTCGCAAAATCCCCCAAGTTTCCTTGTCCAGCTGAAAGTGGTGACCAAATTACAAAGCAAGAGGAATGTACGAATGTGACAGACTAAACATCTGGGATGATATTGCCTAAGTTGAATTTATTTTAATCTAGTAGCTTAATTCAAGCCATGATTAGCTCTCCCATGCCAATGGTATCAATGGAATGACCTCCTAAAAGTCCCTGCTGACCCCATCTGGACACTTGGATCCATTTTGTAGTGAAACAAGTGTAATCTTATAAAAATCCAAGTCCCACTCTGGCATTAAGCCTCTCCAATACTTTGTAAGGCTTTTAGGGTGATCAAACCCTTATAATAACATATGACCCTGGCTCATCTGTCCAAATTCTGAGGTCACTCTCCCATAAGCTGTCTTTCTCCTCTGAGTTTTCATCCTGTCCTCTTTATACAGTGGATGGAATGTCTCTCTACCACAGCCCTGACCATAAACCTCAGCCTAGGATTGGGCATCTCTAGGAACAGCTACAACAAGACAGCCATTCCCTTGATAGACATCAAATTACCATTCCCTAGTTGACTCACAATTAGCTCTTTTATAACTGAGCCCCTGGAGTCACAGAGATCTGGGTCCACTACACACTAGCTACATGAGCTCTGTCTCAGTCCTCCTGTTTCCTCATGTGAGAGATGGACAACCTCATAAGGTCACTGTAGCAATTAAATGAAAACATGCACAGAGCACTTCCAGTAGTGCCTTACACAGAGTAGGTGTTTAATAAACACTAGTCTCCAGCATTATCATCATCCATTTCCCCACATCCCTTCCATCCACTTGGCTACACACCCCAAGTGTCTTTAATCAATGCATAATTGTATTAACTAGCTAAAAAAAGTCAGCTAACATTTATTGAGCCATCATAGGACATAGAGCCCAAGACCTTTTTATCTGAGGAAAAAAGGTCCTACATTATGTTTAGAGGTTCCCTAGCCCTGCTGCCAAGATTATGAGGTGTTTGCTGACCAGGATCATAGGCCTATTGCCCACCTCCTCCCACTAAGCCAAGCCCACACCTCATACGCATGCACACAGACTAAAGGGTAAATTAATTTCCCAGTTTAGTTACCTTTGGAAATGGATTTCTGATTCAACTTGAGTTTACACTAGGTATCAGTCCTAGGTACACAGGCAATAGAAGAGAAGGAAAATGACATGCTCAGATCAGGGGCAACATCATAAGAATTTTATTTTTTAATAGACGGATAGAGGAATAAAATAAAGTAAATGCTGAGGGGGGTGGGGGAAAAAAAACCCTGATGTGGTGTTCTCATTTATGTTTCGGGTTCACAGCGAAAAATCAATATGGTCTCTGTGTTTTCTTTCAAGAACTCAAATGCTTCCCACTTCAAAGCATATCATCTGCTTAGTTACTGCCTTTCACAAAGACACAAAGTGAGACGTGAATTTGTGCGGGAAGAACTGAATTTTCTAAAGAAATACACAGAGAATGGATATGAGAAGGATCTGTGGGTGCCACCCGGCACTGATGATGTGAATAATCCTGCCCAGCCAGATGTGGGTAGATTTTACCACAGTTTCATCCTGCTCACATCCACAGCCTGAATACTGCACCAGAAAAATCTGGAGAAGCATCATATTTTCTTTGTACCTACAGCCTCTTCAAACCATAAAGATGCACTTAAAACAAGCACGTGTGGGTCTGTATTATATTATGATAATATACCATTTATTTTTTATGGTAATACACCATAAAATACTTTTATGGTAATATACCGTGACTATAGTGATAAACAGATCAGAGAAAAGAAAGATCAACCTTTAGACTGTAAACTTCAGTAATTCAAAATCAAATCACCATCCAGGGCTCCCAGCCCATCTTGCCTTATCACTTCAGTTGGACAGCGAACTCAAGGAGGAGATGAAATTAGTTTCTCGGTTTTTGCTCAATTCACAATTGCCACTCCCTCCTCACACCCTCAGTCTCCTATCAGCCTCTGCTCTGAGCAAACAGAGCTCATGAGAAAGTTGACAGCAATCCCTTTGCTCTCCATCTTCAAGGCCCTTCTACTTCATCACTGTCATGTATACATTTCTGTCCTCATAACACTCAGAACATGTCTGGATAATTCCCCAGGACTCCTTTGGTTACCAGGGACAGAAACTAACATTAATTAAACTAGACTGGAATGACTGGCCCAGCTAACAAGAGAGTCCAGAGGTAAGCTGGTTCACAGGGAACCCAGTAACTTAGACAATGCAATTATGTTTTACAATCTTCTTCTGTTTCCCAACTCAGATTCTGCTGGTGCCTTCCTTCATTTCTATAGACTGGCTTTTTCCTGGTGGTCAGCATGAGGGATGGAGTGGTAACAGAAATGTGGATGCAGACAATGCCAGGTTTCCATCACCCCTGCTTAATCCCATCACCATTTCTTTAGTTCACCATCTCTCTATATAAAATTGCAGGGAAAGATTCTGATTGGCCTGGATTGAGTCACATGCTCATACCTGCAGCTATAGGAATGGGTGATTGTGATTGGCCAGGACTCTTTCATGTGTCCATTCCTGTGGCCACAAGGCTATGACTTGGGATCAGCGGCTCCTCAGAACCACATGGAGTAGAAGAGGAACAGTTCCTAGAAAATGGGGCATATTTGATGTTCTCAGAACATGGGTGGGAAAATAAAATAAGATATTCATCAACTCATTCCATTAAGCCTTTATTTCTAGGATATCCATATACTGTGACCCTCTTTCACCTTAACCCATAAGCTCTGATTCCAATTAAATACTCCCTGTAATAACATTTTAATGGTTATAAAAGCTTTTTGGATCCATCTTAAAAGCCTTGTTTCAACTCATTTCTCATTTTTATATTTAAAGAAATTTATCCTAGTAACCAATAAATAAAAAGCAATTTAAATGCTTACTATAGTTTGATAAGGAAAAAAGTCAACTTAAGAATTACTTTTGTAGACTTCCCTTGCAGCTCAGTAGTAAAGAATCTGCCTACCAATGCAGGAGACCCAGGTCTGATCTCTGATCCCAGAAGATCCCACATGCCTCGGAGCAACTAAGCCCATGTCCCACAACTGCTGAGCCTGTACTCTAGAACTGGGGAAGGCAACTACTGAGCTCACATGCCTAGAGTCTGTGTGCCTAGAGCCCATGCTTCACAACAAGAGAAGCCAACACAATGAGAAGCCCAAGCACCGCAACTAGAGAGTAGCCCCTCCTTGCTGCAACTAGAGAAAAGCCCACACAGAAACAAAGACCCAGCACAGCCAAAAATAAATAGATAGAATTCTTTAAAAAATTAATCTTGTAACATCCAGAAAGACAGTCTCTTGCCAAATATTCCCTCTTTCTCAAACTCTAAGATGCATGAAAGCTAACACCAACAACTGCTCTTCAAACTGGTCCCACTTTTCATTTTCCCCTCACTATTATTTTTCTCCTACCATTTGCTCTTTGACCTTTTCAGAGTAATTAACTAGTATCTCCAGACCTCACCATGTCTAGTGATGTCCTCACCATGTCCAGTGATGTATTATAAAGATCAAGAAGCTAGTGATCAAGACAGAAACCTATTTGGTAGAGTAGAAGTGATGGAACCATGTTGGCAGAGCCAGATGCTTCTTTAGCAAGTGAAGAAGAGAGGGACATGTGAATATTCACATGCTGATGAATTTTCCCTGCTGTACCCTCAACAGCCTCTCATTTCACAAACTCATTCATAAGCAGGCAGGACTCTACAAAGCATGTAGCCTAGACCATGTTCTCATGAGATGCTACAGGACAAAATAGTTTAGTAATCAAATAATTTGGAAATGTTTCATTTTATTTATATCCCTCCATTTGAGATCTATGATGTGTCTGAATGGATCTGACAAGTTGTGCAGTAAACAAATGTGTTTAATTTGCTTTACCTGGCATTTCAAAAACAAATCTGTGGATTAAACTCTTTAAGGTAATACCTATTAACAGTCTTAGCATAGACTTGAAGAATTTTAACACCATGAGATTTGTGGTTAATAACATCTTCTCTGGAGAATTTTTTTTTTTTTTTGTGGAAGGCTCATGCAAACAACACACCTCTAATGAAGGAGATGGAGGGCACATGACTGCTCAGTGGAAGGTGTTTGGTACCTCCTAACGGCTACACTTCGACTCCTGTATTAAACTTGAATTGCTCTCCATATACCAGTCCTGAGTAACTGGATACCATGAGTAATAGAAAAATAAATTTGGTCCCACTGGGAGGTCTCCCTCTCATCAAATCTGTTTAGTACACTTACAGCTCCCTCTGTACATTGGTCATTAACAGATTTGTACAAAGGAGACCAAATGTTGTTAACAGTATTTTAGGAAAAGTTCTCCAGGTTCCTCACATGTTTTGGTCTTAAATATGCTGGTTCAGAAGTAAAGAATCTGCCTGCAATGCAGGAGACCAGAGTTCAATCCCTGGGTCGGGAAGATCCCATGGAGAAGGAAATGGCAATCCACTCCAGTATTCTTGCCTGGAGTATTCCATGGACTCTAGGCACACAGACTCTAGGCATGTGAGCTCAGTAGTTGCTTTCCCAAGTTCTAGAGCACAGGCTCAGTAGTTGTGGCACACGGGCTTAGTTGCTCCAAGGCATGTGGGATCTTCTGGGGTCAGGGATCAGAACTGGGTCTCCTGCATTGGCAGGTTGGTGGGCTAAGTCCATGGGGCTGTGAAGAGTCAGACACAACTGAGCAATTAACAAATACACATGTGCTTCTTCCTGGCTTCCCAGGTTGGCCCTAGTGGTAAAGAACCCACCTGCCAGTGCAGGAGACAAAAGAGATGCAGGTCCAATCCCTGGGTTGAGAAGATTCCCTGGAGGAGGGCATGGCACCATCAGTATTCTTGCCTGGAGAAACCCATGGACAGAGGAGCCTGGTGGGCTACAGTCCATAGGGTCACAAAGAATTGGACACGACTGAAGTGACTTAGCACGCATGCATGCTTCCTCCATCTTGCCATTTCTGGCTGAGAACCCACATGAAGCTGCAGAGGGGGTTTCCATCTCTCTCTCTCTCTCTGCCCTCTCGGATTTGATGTTTTATTCCTGAGGTCTAGTTCTAACTCCAAATCCACTCTCAAACCCTAAACTGTAGGTCAACCTCACCCTATTAAACTCAGGTTACAGAATTCCAGCCCAAGAATGAGCTTCCCATCTACCACTGATCTGCAAAAGAAAAATAAGAGTTCCCCTCCTTTAAAACATTTCATAAATTTTATCTCTTTCTTTTGTCAAATTTGATGCTTCCTACTTGCACTATAGCCATACAAATTCATGGCCTAAATCTCTATACCACCTCCTCTAAGATCTCAAGCTTCTGTAGGAAAAAAAAAATCTGTTTCTGGTATTTTTTTTCTTTATTCTTTACAATGCCTAGTTAAAGTTGATTGCATGCAATAGGCACTCAATAGATGTGCCTAATGGGTGTTTATTGGTTCAATGAATACAAGAATGAATTGTCTTGTATATAGCATATAGAATTTTGCTTTCAAGGATCAAGAGAAAAGACAACCTGTTCATAAGTGTGACAGGTAAAAGTAAAATAACAGTACCTCTTGTTAGTTTAGAATGTTAATTGCAAAGTTGTGTTAATTTCCATAGTGTGATGATTCTGCCTTTCTCCTTCCATCTCCAGGTATACCTGGCAATATCTGGAAATATATTTCATTGTCACAACTTGGGTGGGAGGAGCAAAGCTATTGGCATCCAGTGGGTAAGAAGCCAGGAATGCTGCTCAACATCTTACAATGCACAGGACAGCCCTTCCACCCTCTACAACAAAGAATTACATGACTCAAAATGTCAATAAAGCCACTACTATGAAACCCTGCCATAGAGGTCAAGCAAAAGCCCTCCTTTTCACTGCCCAATAACAAAGACTTGCTAAAGAAATTAATAGCTTAAAAAGACTGCAAATAGAATTCAAGCCTTTTCAAGTGCTTCAAGTCACCTGATTTGCTCTCATCAAAGAGTAGTCATCATTACTGTTATTATTTTGCACTCTGTAATCACCCAGAATGCTTTGCTTATGCTCTGTGTTTGACCAATTGGTGAATTGCTTAAATGCTTTCACTTCTTAGTGATGCTTTTGTCTATATTACAGGGTAGAAACCAAATTTAATTCCCTAGTCATAGGACAAATATTTACCACAAACAATAGCATTCCAGCAGTTTGAATCCCTCACTGTCAGAAGGCCTTCTAGAAAAGAAATGGTAAGCACAAACGCTCAGTATTTAAAGACTCAATTGCTCATAAGACAGACAGCACAGGCACAAATTACTTCTTTCTTCACTTGACAACTGCTGTTTTTACCTTGACACATCCATTTAAAAATTATTTCTGACAAAAATATTAACAGCTTTAAATCAGTGTAATTAAAGGTAATACACTTTTGCTAGAAAAGTGTTTGATATTTTATAGTATCACACAGTTCACTTTTCAAATCAGGTTACTTAGTGCACTAATAAACGTCCAAAACATCTCCACTGACATATGACCTTCTATCAAAGGAAAATGTTTCTAATGTTCTTCTGGAAGTTCCTAATTACAAAGTTACAGGTAGTCAAAAATGCTTGGAGAGCTTCTTCATAGTGTACCAGCACCATGTCCTCTAATACTACTTTATCCAGATGTGGTAGGCAGCTTCTGGCAGGGTTCCCAATGATCCTTGCCTCCTTGGACCCACACTTTTCTGTGATCCCCGCTTTCCATGAGTACATGCAGAACCTAGGGACTCACTTGTAACAAGCAGAAGATAACAAAGGTGATGGGATGTTATTTCCATGATTAGGTTACAAAGAAGTCTGACTCCCATCTTTCTCACTTTTTTCAGAGTCTCTACTGCTGGCACTCTCTCTGAGCGTCTCGATCCCTTTTTACCACTGCTGTCTGTTGCCCTGTGGAGAGGGCCACCTGGAAACCAACTGATGGTGGTCAAGAGCTCACGAGGAACTGAAACTTAGTCCAACAACCCACATGGAAATGAATCTTGCCAACAGACATGTGAGTGATCCTGGAAGCAAATCCTTCCCAGTTAAGCTTTGAGATGACGGTCACCCCATGAGAAACCCAGCTAAGTTGGATTCCTGATCCACAGGATCTGTGAAATAAGAAAAATCTTGTCCTTTACTAGCTGATAAGTCTTGGGGTAACATGTTATGCAGCAATAGATAACTGACACATAGTATGACCTCCAGATCTTTATCCCTCTTTTTTGAATCCCCATGTACATAAAAGGCCCATATCTTTATTCTTTGATGGAATAAAATGGTTCCAACTACATCTCCTAAACCCTGCATCTTCTTATCCTCATACATGCTTTTTGTTTTCTGTTCAAAAGCATGCTCCTTGACCCTCTTCTTTCCTCTTTCCCAAAGCCCAAATGAATGGAATGAGAAATGTAATCCCAGCCATTTGGATCCAGAGGACTGGTGTCATCGTTAACTTCCCCATCCTCTGCACTGACAAGTCTACACACAGTCTCAATGCCTCAAGCTCGATCTCTTTCCTTCACAAAGGTCCTTCCATCCATTCCTCCCTGCCTGATTATTGCTTCCTTATGTCAGAACTTCTGTAACTGCCCAGAATAGATTTCTTTTCAATTCGTTTTGTATGTCAAAGGCAGATGACACCTCCTACAACATCACTTTTCTCATTTTACATGAAGCTTTTGCCTAAAAATCTAAAGAACTCTCATCTGTGCTTGGGAAATTACTTTTCATCATGACATTCAATCTGACAGTGCAGCTGGTATGTCAAGTTATGTCCCTTTTATGACCAGGACCTTATGAAAACCTGACTTCTACGGTTCAGCATTTTCAAGTCTTAGAGGAAGAAAAAAAAAAAACCAGCACCGACAACATGACATAACATAACACATTCATCAAAGCTATCATTGAGGGTCAGGTTTTCAGAAAGTGAACTGTGAAATGGAATTAACACCGTTAGAGAAGATTATTAAGGAGTCCTTCAAAATTGGCAGTGGGATTGGGAGGAAAGAGAGCTGGACTAGGCAGAGGGAGAAGTTGGGCAACAATGCAATCACTACAAAGGTTTCACCTTTAATCAAAATAGCATCTCTATTCATCAAAGCCTAAAAGTGGAAACAATCCAAAATGTTCATCAGCAAAATCAACTGCAGTGTATTCAGACAAGGAATACTATGCAACCAATTTTTTCTAAAGAACAAACTACGGTTCATGCAACAACATGGATAACTTTTACAGACATAATATTAAGCAAAAGAAATCAGACACCAAAGGAATGACTGGATGATTCCATTTATATAAAGTTCAAGAAGTGACAAAACTAATTTAAGGCAATAAGGATCAGAACAGTCCTTTTAGGGAAGAGGGGTTATTGACTGGGATGGGCCATGAGGGGATCTTCTTAGGTGAGGGGTGCTGAAGACATTCTGTCTTAATCTTAGGGGATTATTACATAGGTATATACATATGTAAGACAAATTATGCACTGAATATTTGTGTACTATAATGGATGCATGTTATAACTTTTCAAAGGGGAAAAATTAGCATTAGCCTAAACAAAACAACAATTATCTCAAACAAATATGTCCACCTTCTTTGACCAGCAGGCAATTTTTAAAAGCAATTTCCATCGCTGTACTGCTATAAGCATACCTCTACCTGTAAAGTATAGGATACAGGCACCAATACAAAGGGAAGACACTTGCATAATGACAATAGCAATAATCTCTGGGCACCTTAATTACACACAATTTTCATTTTCTCTTTTTCACCCCTTTGATTTTGTAAAATGAACACTGATTTTTTTGTTGTTGTTTTGAGGGGAAAAGTGAATATCCTTTAAAGATGCATTATAATTCACTGAAGAATGGGATAGAAGAGAAAGGCAACACTGAAAGTGAGGTTATAAACATTGTAACACGTAGAATGTGTGCTAAACAGCAAGGTGAAGGGGAGTGTCTTTTTCAAGACAGGAGAGTGGGAGTCAGTATAGAATGCCAATGGGAAAAGGTGCCATGTTAAAACTAGCTGAAAAATGACCCAAACTGAAGTAATGATGCGTTCAAATGGGAGTGTCCAATCTGAAGGGCCAGAGCATAACTGCTGACAACCAGCTAAGGATTTCTGGCAAGCAGCTGGCAGAGACAGAGGGGCTGTGACTGAAACATGGCTCTGATCTCCCAGCTGGCCAAGAGAGAGCCCAGTCCTCTGACAATGGCAGGCTCTTCCAGAGGCTGTAGAGCAGACAGACTAGACACAGATGCAAAAGCAAGAAAACCACACCCTTCTTTATTTACCTGCCACTGTGCTTTACTCTGGGTGTTCCTGGGCAAAAGGGCTGACAGCCCTGTTACTCTGGTGTCTGAACCTGGCTGAGTAACTGGGCCGTCAGCCCTTTTGCCCAGGAACACCCAGAGTAAAGCACAGTGACAGGTAAATAAAGAAGGGTGTGAACTTGTCTGATTCTGAAGGCTTCCAGCCATCCTGACTCAGTGCCTCCTGAAATCATTTCATGATCGGCCTGTTCCCAGAGCCCCGTACAGTGAACCATCACGTTCTCTGCCAGCGCAACTCAGGATCATGAATCCCCAGGGGCAGCTGAAGGAACACATACATTTCAGCAAAGAGTTTTAATGAAAGGAGGGAAAAGATCTCTCACAAAAAACATTGAAAGCCCACAAAAAGAAAAACTTTCATTTCTTTATCACTTAGTAGAAGTAAAACAATAATGAAAATAGTAATTTAAGGATTTCTATTTGAAGAAGGAAGAGAAAGATAGCGTGTTGGCTGTGAAAGATGCCATTTGCTTTTGCGGAAGCAAAGGTAGCCTTGTGATGAAAAGCACCAGGGCTGGCTGCATGGCCTCGGGCAATTTACCTCTCTCTGCGCCAGTGGGGAGAAAGATGACACCCATCTCACAGACTGTTTTGAGCAGGGGGAATTATATGTATTATATGCACTTAGCAAGCACTTATTAATAATATCTATTATATGAAACAGACTCACAGACATTATATGCACTTAGCAAGCACTTATTAATAAAATCTATTTTAAGAAACAGACTCACAGACAAAGAAAATAAACTTAGGATTATTAGAGGGGAAAGGCAGGGGTAATAAATTAGGAGTGTGGAGTTAACAGATAAACACAACTATACATAAAATAGATAAACAAGAAGGACCTACTACATAGCACAGGGAAATATATTCAATATCTTGTTATAAGCTATAATGGAAAAGAATCTGAAAAAGAATATCTATTAATATCTATCTATATATTAATATATATAACTGAATCACTTTGCTATACACTTGAAACTAATAAAATATTATAAATCAGCATACTTCAATTAATAATAATAATTATATCTGTTACGTGATACATGCTAGTGTCATGGTTATGGGCAGTTCTCATCACAGTCTCATTTGACATCTTATTCCAGTTTCATTCCTAGTGTAAAGTCTACTTTTTCATATCTCTTATTGTGTGCTCTTTTTGCTAAAATATAGTCTAATCTTTTAAAAGGTGTACATGACAAGGGCCAGTCCAAGTCATCTGACACAAGGCCCCAAAAGTGGAAGTGGGATGCTGCTGCTGCTAAGTCACTTCAATCGTGTCCGACTCTGTGCGACCCCCATCCCTGGGATTCTCCGGGCAAAAACACTGGAGTGGGTTGCCATTTCCTTCTCCAATGCATAAAAGTGAAAAGTGAAAGTGAAGTCGCTCAGTCATGTCTGACTCTTCGCGACCCCATGGACTGCAGCCTACATTGCAAATCCAGTGAAATTAGAGTCTAAAGACATTATGCAAAATAAGCTTACCTAGTTTTTCTCATTGGAGAGACATCAGAATCTTGACTCATGAAGTCTGATGTGAGCCTCTTGTCTAAGTACCTATAAATGAGACGTGTTTAATCAAAAAATCTGAGAGGCTCATAGAAAATGATAGAATTCGTATTCCGTAAGAAAATCCACATTCTATAAAATTGGTAATAGATGACATGTAATCTTGAGCCCCTCCTCACTGAGGAGCTGGTGACAAACTCTCAACAATGAAGTTGAAGAAACAGTTCTCATTCTGTGTCTGGTAACAGACAAACTTTTTACTTTCTGTTTAGGTATTTGCAAGAAGCATAGTATCCAAATGCCTGGGATTCTAAACCCAGCATCAAAGTTTGCTAGATGTGTGATTTGGGTGTATTACTAACATCTCTGTGCTTCAGTTTTGTCAACACTAGATGGGAATACCTGTTTCAAAAAATGACTGTAAGCATTAAATCAACTTACTTATGATAAAATAAAGCATTTACAGCATGGTAAGCAGTAGGTAAATCTTCAGCTATTTTTATTAATTAATTTTTGATTAATACATTTCTATTAATTTTTACTCATATTTGTGTTAGAAATTTCAGAAAATAAATTAAAAAGGGGAAAAACAAATTAAAAAGAAGAAGATTTAAAATATTCTGTTATCCAGTCTCTCAGAAATAACCACTGTTAACATTTTGGAAAAGTTTCCTTCCTGAGTTTTTAATATACAATCTCAGAACTAGCAATAAACTACAGATGTTATTTTTTTTACCTAATTTGTTTGCATTTAACCATCACTAATTGGAAAATATCATATTTTTCACTTAACCATACTTTATGGAAAAAAATTCTTACCATTGCATTGCTTAGAGTATTTATTTAACCATTGCCCCATTAGTGGATATTTAGAAGGTTTACAAATTTTTATTAGTTTTACAAAACTGTTGAACATACTTGCTGGTAAATGTTTATGCAGATTTAAGATCTCTTCCTTAAGATAAATTCCTAGAAGTAAAGTTTCCAATGTCTAAAATGAATAAACATTATGAAACCCTTTGGTATATTCAATGGATTTCTATTTGAATACATTATTCCTTTCAAAATGTTCTTTACAATTCTGGCTAAGAATATGATGCTATACTTCTTTGTCTCACTAACCAATCACATCTTATTTTCAGTTTCATTACAAGACACACACACTCTTCTATGTGATAGTAAGAAAGGCTTTTAAAGTTTTCTGATAGAAAAGAATTCTTTCCTCTGTCATTTAAGCTGGAATTGGATTATGCAAAAATAAGAAGGCCACAATACATATTGTGCAACCTCTGGTAACAGCATCTCTAAATGTTGTCCTTTATCACTTGAAGTCCAGTATTTTGTGAGTTCCATTCTTTTCCAGTTTGACCCTTAGCTATTTGAGTTCCACCTTCTCCTGACCATCTCTTCACTTCTCTTTTACACTTTTTGGACTGGAATATTACTTTTTCGTAGACCATAGAGAGTTTTAAACATGAAATCCCAAACTTCAACAAATTTGGAAACTGGTACACATGCACACACATTTCGTTTAGTGGCTTCTCATTGAAAATTAGAACAAAACTCCTTGCACGGACATACGAAACAGAAGATCCAGCCCCTGGCCAGTTCTCCAACTACACTGCTGCCTCTCTCACTCCTTTGCCCACCAAACTCTCATCACAGGAAACATTCTTTAGGTCCAAGCGTCTTCTGACCCTAGGGCCTACACATGAACTTTTCCCTCTGCCTGGAGGATATTCTTCTCCTTTCTGTCTTTCAGATCACAGTTCAAGTCATATCTCCTCACAGATATTCCCTGGCCATTTAATCTTAAGATGTCTTTATTCCTTCTCCTATTACTCAGTTTAAGTCTCTGCAGTACAGCTGTCATTTTCTGATCTTAATATCAAAGAAGATCCCTGTTGTTCTCTGCTGTATTCCTAAGAACTGATGCCTGGCACAACAGTTCAGTTCAGTTCAGTCGCTCAATCGTGTCCGACTCTTTGCAACCCCATCAACTGCAGCACGCCAGGCCTCCCTGTCCATCACCAACTCCCGGAGTTTACTCAAACTCATGTCCATCGGGTCGGTGATGCCATCCAGCCATCTCATCCTCTGTCGTCCCCTTCTCCTCCTGCCTCCAGTCCTTCCCAGAATCAGGGTCTTTTCCAGTGTGTCAACTCTTCGCATGAGGTGACCAAAGTATTGGAGTTTCAGCTTCAGCATCAGTCCTTCCAGTGAATACCCAGGACTGATCTCCTTTAGGATGGACTGGTTGGATCTCAGAGAAACGCTGGGCCTGGTACATAGGGGGCGTTTAATAAGCATATATTGAAACTTTTATTGAATTGATTATTTTCAGAATTGCTTATTATATACTGTTTGAAACTGCCAGCCTATGCATGTAGTTTGCAGGCTTCTCTGTCCATGGAATTTTTCAGGCAAGAATACTGGAATGGGTTGCCATATCCTTCTCCAGGGGATCTTCCCTACCCAAGGATTGAATCTGTGTCTCCTGCATTGGCAGGAAGATTCCTTACCACTGAACCATCAGGGAAGCCCAAGCAAATCTACAGATATCAAATGGGAGAAGATAGATTTGGGGACTTTAAAGTAACAGAGAAACTTCCTTCTGATTGTCAGAAAGGAATGGAAGGAGAGAGAGAACACAGGCTGGAGCAGACGAAAGGAAGGAGATAAGAGAAGAAGCGAGAGAGGAAAAGAAAAAGTGAATTCAAAACGGATCTTGAAATGTTATGTGGTTAAGATCTTACAGAGGCACAAGCCACATGAAATGAACCCACAGAAAACAAGAACAATATATTACTGGGAAATCAAGGTGGCTTTCAAGGAGATTTTTGAATTAAATTTGTAGATTTAGTAACATTCTTTTTCCTAACAGAAAGAGAAGGAAAAGAAAAACATAGCAGAGTCTAAACAAAGGTAAGCAGAAACAAAAGTGCAGGGCTGGCTCAGAGAAATGAAGGTCATTTGCGGGGCTGGTGTATGAATACGGAGGGCAATCAGAAGTCATTCTGACAGCTAGTATGAATGTATCTGGCACATTCATTCCCCAAGTATGCCAGCTGTGAACCACAGCAAGGCCAGTCACATAGCCCATGTTCTTACCAGACTCCTCTCTTGTTTTTCTTTTTCTTTTTTTCTTTTCTTTGACATCTTTACGGATATAAAATACACATACTATCCAATTCACCTGTGTAAAGTGTACAAGCTAGTAGATTTAGTATAGTCACTGAGTTTTACAACCATCATCACTATCTAATTCCAGAACATTTTCATCACCCCCAAAAAGAAGCCTCATATCCACTAAATCAGCCCTCATCCCCACACTCCACCCATAGGCAAACATTAATCTACTTTCAGTCTCTACATATTTGCCAGTTCTGGACATTTCATATAAAAGGAATCTTATAACATCTAGTCTTCTCTGACTTGTCTTACTTAGCACAATGTTTTCTAGAGTCATCCTTGGTGTAGCATACATCAGTACTTCACTCCTTTTCATGGCTCAATAATATTGCACTGTATGGATACAGCAAAATTTATATATCCATTCGTCAATTCATCAGTTTATGGACCTTTGAATTATTTCCACCTTTTGGCTATTATGAATAATTCTGCTCTCAATATTCATATAGAAGTACTTCTATGAGCATATATTTTTATTTGTCCTGGGTATATACCTAGGAATATTCATTGGAAGGACTGATGCTGAAGCTGAAGCTCCAATACTTTGGTCACCTGATGCAAAGAGTCAATTCATTGGAAAAGATCCTGATGCTGGGAAAGATTGAAAACAGGAAGAGAAGGGGACAACAGAAGATGAGATGGTTGGATGGCATCACCAATTCAATGGACATGAGTTTGAGCAAACTCTGGGAGATGGTGAAGGACAGGGAAGCCTGGTGTGCTGCAGTCCATGGGGTCACAAAGAATCAGACACGACTGAGTGACTGAACAACAACAATACACACAGCAGTAGAGTCGTTGGGTCATATGGTTCACTCTATCTGTAAATTTTTGAGAAATGGCCTATTTTCCAAAGTGGCTATACTATTATTATATCACCAACAATATATGAGGTGCCAGTTCCTCTACATCCTTGCCAACTCTTGCTCTATCTGTCGTTTTGATTATAGTCTTCACAGTGGATGTGAAGTGATATCTCATTATAGTATCTCATTATAGTTTGATCTGCCTTACCCTAACGACTAATTATGTTGAGCATCTATTATTGTGCATATTGGCTATTCTATTTCTGCTCAATCTACTCTTCACACAGAAGCAAAATTATAGTCCGTAACCTACACCAGGTCTCAATACTTCTTTGCCTAAAATTTTCCCACAACATCCTGGGCACTGCACAGTATTATAACTTGACATTACTAATTTGAAATTATTTTACTGATTTTAATTTACTAAATAATGAACAATACACTATCATTATCCAACATTTATCATATATTTATTTTATATTGTTCATTATAATATATTCAATATTATTCGATGTTTAATACTTCAATTCAGGGTATGTGTCAGACTTTCCCATTCAGAAGAGCAGGAATAATGTCTGGCCATCCTCTGTGAATCCACATGCCTAAAACAATGCCTAGCATATGGGAAAACCACACACTCACCAAATGCATGAATAATTTAAAGGTTAAAAACATGATCCTCCCCAAATATAGCTAGATAATACCTAGTACTACATGAGTGAAAAATGATGTGAATGTATGTCCTCCATTTATTTAGATAGAATAATAATGGTGTATTCCCATAAAACACAAGCGCTGGCCAAACTAGAAGTGGAGAATGTACTGAGCATAGGCATACTGATACTTATCGTAGTTAATTCAATCACAGTCTCTAAAGAGTGTTGTCTGCTTCTGTGGTATTTTCAACCAACAAAACTTATATCCACGTGCTGTACATTTGTCACTCAGTTATGCTAAAAAAAAAGAGAATAAATGAGTCAGGCAACAAGCTGATTACCATTACGCTGATTGGTAATGCAGACTTTATTGCACAGACTGGCACGGATGTGTGGACTCTGATTCTGTAAACAGCCAAATGTAAGTGTCGGCGGCTCTATCGTGACTCTGTGTCTTAACACATTCCACAGATACTGTGATTCTCTCACAAGCCAGCCTCTGTGCAATAAAACATAAAAGTCATCCTGAACCATGCTACAGAGTTTGTTTCTTTGGGGTTTTGAGGTTGCTATTGCCACACCCTGAGAAATTAAAGTAATTGGAAGTTAATAAAGACAGAAATCATTCATACCATATGCACTTAAAATGACATACCATCAATCTGATGGCTTGTCATCTTTCACATGGAAAGCAACTTTTTTTTTCCTTTTCCTTTCTGAATATATGACTTTGAGAATTAAAAGAAAACAGAACAGGAAATATTTCCACCTATTCCTCACTGACCTCTTCCTTCTTGGGACACACTTTTCTACACATTTGTTCCCAAGTACTCGTCTTGTTCCTCAGTTACCTAAGCTTAAGTTTCATTTCCTGCAGAAAGATTCTAATCAGTGCACTCTATCATAACGAATCATCCACATCTTTCCACTTCTTCAGCCACTACCAGGTCTGGGCCATTCCTTCCTGGGTGACTGCAGTCACCCTACTATTCTCCCATCTCTACTCATGCTCCCCTCCAGTCCACCCTCCATCCAGCAAGTCACATCTCATCACACCCCATCATTTTTGAATGAATGAACAAATGAATGAGTGACTAAGCATAGGAGAAGCAGCACCAGTTCTAATAATAATGTTCTCATATGTATAAAACCTTTGTTCATATCCTCAAATCAGTATTTTGGTGAGGAGAGGTGGAAATTATTATTATTATTTCCATTTTCAGATTTCAAAAACTGTGGTCAGGGGAGTGGAATGATGCGCCTGGGGTTGTACAATTTAGTCTGGGGACCCACAGAACCAATATTCTGATTTGGAATTCCAAATTCCTTGTCTTATGTTCTTTCCATTGCGTTGTGTTTTCTCTTCCCACCACCACACAAACACAGACACTCATATCCATGCAGACACACGCACACAGACACCGATTCAAATGAAATCTAGGATGCCTAATCTGTTTCAAAACAAATCTAAAAGCTATTTATATTATTCTGTCTTGAGTCAGAGAGAAACTATTGCTTGAAAAATCTGTGATAACAGAAGTGTACAAGAGATTATTTCATTCCCAAGATAGAGCCAATCATGCTGTCCTCAGCACTGCCCAAGAAGAAACTCCCAATCTCAGAACATGCACACAACTCAGATTATCAGGAAAAGCCATGGAGATAAGAAAGCCATGATCTCCCTTCAAAGGAAGTACCTCAAATTAATGTTTAGCTGAGTGTATCTAGAAAATGGGAAAGATTAAAATGTTCCATGACGCTTTTCTTTCTTTCAAGCAAGTTATTAAATGAGACAGATCTCCTTGTGAGGCCTGTATTTCTGGGAGCTCACAGAAGGAACGACAACATGATGAAAGACAGGGTAAAGTAGACTACAACTGAGAAAGGAGACTAGAGAAAATTTCAGAAAAAATAAGGAGAGAATCATAAAGTATCTTCATACCCAAATGACTTCCCAGGTGGTGCTAGAGGTAAAGAACCCACCTGCCCAGACAGGAGACGTAAGAGAGGCAGGTTCAACCCCTGGGTCAGGAAGATCCCCTGGAGGAGGGCATGACAAGCCACTCTAGTATTCTTACCTGGAGAATCCTATGGACAGAGGAACTTAGCCGGCTACTGTCCATGGGGGCACAAAGAGTCAGACATGACTGAAATGAATTAGCAGGCAAGCACACATGTATACCAAAATACACATTAGAACAGAAAGCAGACAGCGGACATTGTTCCACAAGACTATCTCACTGAGCATCTTATTTCTTTATGAACCATCTAAATCTCCTCTCTCATCCAAGATAAAAACAACACCCACATTCTCTGGAGAAGGCTGTTGGGTAAGTACCAAAGGGAAAACACCTCTGTGAGTGGCTTGAAGAGACTGGTTACCAGATGGTTCATATTCCACAACTATGGTCAAGAAGTAAGCTCAGGAACTAATGGGATCTAAAAGGTAATAAAATAAAATCATCCCAGACCAAGAAGTCAAGTGCAAAAAAAAAAAAAAAAGGATGAATTCAAGCTTGAGTCTGAAATACATAAAAATTCAAAATTCTTCCTCTAGCCAAGTCTCTTTGCCTATCCTGCTATGTAGTCCCTCCCCTTCTTTCTCCAAGTTCTACTTTGTAAGAATCATACACCTCCCAATTGAAAGTTTTCTTTTCTCTCTTGAGTTCTCAGGATGGGAAGTTATTTTTAAAAAAAGAAAAGAAACAACAACAGCAACTTTCAGATGTCTGGGTCAATGAAAGCACTTGCCAGGATCATGTCTACACCGCATTCTGTCTACATGATTGTCGCAGCGCACCCTCCACTTTCACCAGCTAGAGGGACAACCCTCTCTCTCAGTTCTTTAAACACACCATACTATAGATTCCTTGAAAACTTTAAAAATGTTTGTTCCCTTATCTAGACTAGTTTCTTTTTCTTCTCAGCCTTCTTTTTTAAAAATTAATTTATTTATTTTAATTGGAAGCTCCTGTTTTGTCTCTCCTGTTAGACTACATTCCAAGAAGGCAAGAACATGATTTTACTTTCATTACTCCTAGAATCCCAGCGATTAATTCATTGCTTGGCACATAGTAAGTGCTCAATAAAAATCTGTTGTTCCTTTTGCTATCACTTCTCAAACTCCACCCTACCTCACTGCACCCTCTTTCCCAAGTTGTATCTCAGTGTACAATGACTTGGAGATGAAACTCAGTTGATCAGAGGGAGGCTGTTAGACATCAGTGACCAAGATGCAGTAGTGTTGCCCCTCCTTTACAATAGCCTGTCTCAGTGGTAAAGAACCTGCCTGCCAGTGCAGGGGATGCAGGAGACTTGAGTTAAATCCCTGCGTAGGGAAGATCCCCTGGAGGAGGAAATGGCAACCCAGTCCAGTATTCTTGCCTGGATGTGACAGAGCACTCTGGTGGTCTACAGTCCTTGGCAACACAGAGTTGGACACGACTGAGAACACACACTGACATAAAATGACATACCTCTCCCTCACTGTCACATTTAACCCATCACTTAAGACCATCGATGTTATCACCTCTGCCAACCCTTCTTCAGTTCTCTTCTAGCAACAACCTTCTTCTATCTGCTTCTATCTTCTTCCCACTGCTTCCCTTTCCCTCCACTCCCCTCTATTCTCCACTTAGCAGGCAGAATGTCCCTGGTGAAACACCTGCCACACCACACCACTGCTTTCAGTGACCCCCGCACTGTTCTTGGGACTGGAAATGAAAGCCTTAATTGGTCTACGAGTCCCTCACAGAGATGACCACTGTGCCCCTCACCAACCTCAACTACAGCCAGTTCCCCACATGTTCAGCCAATCTGGCCATCTTCAGACCTGTGGCCACACCAGGCCCATGGTGTCGCAGGGCCTTGAGCAAAGGCTCCCTCAGCCCAGAGTGCTCTTTCCCCTGTTAACCCTGGTCACTTGTCAGATTCTTGCTCAACAGTCCTGCCTCAGAGAGCCTTTCATGGGCACAGTTCCTCCCCTAGTCTAGAGCCAGATTATTTTTTTCTCTTTACAGGATTTAGATATGTCTCTAAATGTTTCTAATTATGCATTCATCCAGTTGGACTACTTGAGCAATATTTGTCTTTTTTACCAGACTTTAAATTCCTGAAGAGCAGAGACTTGGTATTTTAATATTTGCCATTACATCCTCAACATGTAACAGGATCTAGCACATAGAGGCACTAAATAAGCTTCCATGGATGGATGAATGGGTAGACGGTTGGGTGAACTGTCTTAGGTACCATTTATCTATCAACTAAGCCAAGCATTACAAAAATCCCCGGAGGAACCAAGCCTATAGCATAAATATCTGAATTGTGCTGGGAATTAGTAAACGGAGTGGTAGAGAAAGCACTGAAAGAAACTCCTACTGGAAGACTTGAAGAACCACTTCTCAGACAGAAAGAGAGTTTCGGAGGTCACAGGCAACCATCACACTAAGACTTCTGCTTTCAGAAGGGAAGTTCTGTTTGCACAGAGCAGAGGGTATCCACACGAGTCCAAGCCCGGTGAAGATGTCTATCCCATCACTTGAGAGCCAGAGCCCAGAATTCTCACATCTACTTAATTCTGACTCATTTCATAAAGTTTAAATGACTAAAAGAAATTTGAAACTTAACTATGTGGTATAACCCCAGAAATTCATTTGTTCAATTAAAAAGAAAAAAAAAAAGTTAAACTTTGTAACAATAGTATGAGTACAAAAACATTTCCTAGGAGCAAAAGGAGACTTGTGGCTTTGAAATTCTGCTTTTTATCTTCATGGGAAAAGCAAAAGTTTACAAGCTGAAAAAAATAAGTTTCCTTTTGGTAAATTCACAGGACCCTGGGTATTGCTTCCCTATAACCTCAAACGTTTTTTAATGATCTATGCCTTGATCATGTAGAAATGTTAAAATGAAAAATCAAGGTCATTTTCACTTACCTTTCTTACGCTTTTCTATGAAGGGAACTCAATATATTCTAAGTTTACATGTGATTTTACTAGATTTTTGCCATTACAAATCTGTTTTTCTTTAACTGCAAACCACCTGATTCTGATTTTCCCTTGCCATAAATCTGAATTTTTACTACATTTTATCTGAGATTCACAACAGATGGGCTATGAATCAACAAAAATAAAATGGGAAGAAAGGAAAGATAAAATTACTGGGCAAAAACTACAGAGAAGATAAAACAGCTCTCAGAAAGGATAAAACAGGATGCTAGAGGTAGTCTTAACAAAACAAAAGATTTGACAACTACCTTTAAATGAAGAAAAACATTTTCTTAAAACTGAAGAAACAGCTGCATTTACCTTAAGCATTATTGCAGCCCGGAAAAAAAGCAGATACCTTGGCATTATATCCATCATATTTTAACGTCCTGACATAAAGGATTTCTTTCCACTGCTCTCTGCATACTTAGTGGTCATAAAACAGAGCAACCATGTTCAGTGATGTTAAATCCTCCAACTCCCATATTTCTGACTCAAAACTGCATTCTTCCTGAAACAAAACTCATCAGACAGCTTTAATCAGCCTTGCAAAAAGGTGTTATGGAAATCAAGGTCCACTGAAATCTAGCCCATCCAAACATTCCAGGACAGGTGAGAGCAAAGTCAGTTGATTGAACAAGTGTCTGAAATCTTAAAAGTTATGTTAAAATTCAAGATTAATGGCAGAAGAGCAATTTATACCATGACACAAAATGTTTAAATAGAAAATAAATCATTATATATACATATACATAAATATATATGTTTTATATATAGTCACCCTTAAAACATATACATACACACACATATATATATATATATATATATACACACACTTAAACACACACACTCTGCCTGCTGCTGCTGCTGCTAAGTCACTTCAGTCGTGTCCAACTCTGTGCGACCCCATAGATGGCAGCCCACCAGGATCCCCCATCCCTGGGATTCTCTAGGCAAGAACACTGGAGTGGGTTGCATTTCCTTCTCCAATGCATGAAAGTGAAAATTGGAAGTGAAGTCGCTCAGTCAGGACCGACTCTTAGCGACCCCATGGGCTGCAGCCTACCAGGCTCCTCCATTCATGGGATTTGCCAGGCAAGAGTCCCGTGCCTACCTGGTACCAAAAACAGGTTGTACATTAAAACAACTATCTTCACGTTAGGGACTTGCTATCTAATTTTTATAGGGTCCTAGTCCTGCAAAACTTTTCTGATGTATACTACTGTCTTACTTCTTTTATTCTCTTAGTAAAAATTCAAGAACAGTCTTTATCTGATAGAAGAACCACCTTTCTCATGAGTAAAGGCACTGATAAAACTTGGTTTTTAACCTAAAACTTTATTTCCAAAAATTTCTAGAATATGACTTTCAGCAAACTTAAAAAAAAAAAAAAACCATTCGAAATGTTTGTTGTTGCTATTGTCAATTTTTGGAAGGATGAATTCCTCTTGTGTTAAAGTTCATTTGGTCACAAGTAACAGATATTCTTTGAATCTTTCTTTGCGGTAGGAGATGAAGAGAATATACTGTGGAACTCGAGGGCAGGGAATAGTTCTTGGATGTGAACCAAGACCTAGACAGCCAGTCTCTGAATCCTGATCTACCTGCATGATATTCTGTCATTTCTGCATCTCTGTAGAGTCGATTTCAGTCTTCTTTGTGTAAAACGGCTTCCTCTGCCACTGCAGGAATGCATGACACAAACTAGCCATTCCTGCCTCTCACAATTTTGCAGATCCCCAATTTGAATAATATTGACTATGCCAAAGGCTTTCACTGTGTGGATCACAACAAACTGTGAAAAATTCTTCAAGAGATGGGAATACCAGGCCACCTGACCTGCTTCCTGAGAAATCTGTATGCAGGCCAAGAAGCAACAGTTAGAACTGGACATGGAACAACAGACTGGTTCCAAATCAGGAAAGGAGTATGTCAAGGCTGTGAATTGGCACCCTGCTTATTTAACTTATATGCAGAGTACATCATCAGAAATGCTGGACTGGATGAAGCACAAGCTGGAGTCAAGATTGTTGGGAGAAATATCAATAACCTCAGCCATGCAGATGACACCACCCTTATGGCAGAAAGTGAAGAAGAACTAAAGAGCCTACTGAAGAAAGTGAAAGAGGAGAGTGAAAAAGTTGGCTTAAAGCTCAACATTCAGAAAACTAAGATCATGGCATCCGGTCCCATCACTTCATGGCAAATAGATGGGGAAACAGCAGAAACAGTGTCAGACTTTATTTTGTTGGGCTCCAAAATCACTGCAGATGGTGACTGCAATCATGAAATTCAAAGACTCCTTGGAAGAAAAGTTATGACCAAACTAGAAAGCATATTAAAAGGCAGAGACATTACTTTGCCAACAAAGGTCTGTCTAGTCAAAGCTATGGTTTTCCAGTAGTCATGTACGGATGTGACAGTTGGACTATAAAGAAAGCTGAGTGCTGAAGAATTGATGCTTTTGAACTGTGGTGTGGAGAAAACTCTTGAGAGCCCCTTGGACTGCCAGGAGATCCAACCAGTCCATCCTAAAGGAAATCAGTCCTGAATATTCATTGGAAGGACTGATGCTGAAGCGGAAACTCCAATACTTTGGCCACATGATGCAAAGAACTGACTCATTGGAAAAGACCCTGATGCTGGGAAAGATTGACGGTGGGAAGAGAAGGGGACAACAGAGGATGAGATGGTTGGATGGCATCTCTGACTCAATGAACATAAGTTTGAGTAAGTTCTGGGATGGACAGGGAGGCCTGGAGTGCTGCAGTTCATGGGGTCGCAAAAAGTTGGACATGACTGAGCAACTGAACTGAAATGAATTTGAATGATTAGACAGACTACTTTTCCTGACTGAATTTCCACATGAAATCCAACCTCCAATCAGGTTTCAAGAGGGGAGAAAGTTCTCATACAAGAACAATCTCCTAGCAGAAGAACCACTCAGGCAAATTGCTATGTATACATTTCCTGTGACCTAGAAACCACCCCAAGGAAAATTTCACACAGGTTCATAAAGGGATATAAATAAGGATATTCTTTGCACACTGTATTGGCAAGAAGCTGTGTGTCCATCACAGTGAGAGGAAGTGAGGTAAAATTTGGTGGATGCACACGGCAGAGTATTATGCAGCAATTAGAAGCAAAGGACGACACAGTGGCACACAGATGTTTGTTGAGTGTGGGGCTTTGTTGCACATGGTGTAAGCTACTTAGAGACAGATCAGGAATCCCAGGGAGAAGAGCTACAGCACAAAGTAGGACACAGAGTTGTCCTTTACCATGGCATCCCCTGGAGAGTTCTTAGGTCAGAGTGTAGCCAGATGGATTGTGGGATGTGCACAAGGAGGGAGATCCACTCCTTTTCATCAGGTTTGTGAGAGCTGCTTTGCATGCAGCAAAACAGGGCCAAGCCAGGCTATAGAAACAAAAGTACAAGTGTTAGTTGCCCAGTTGTAACTGACCCTTTGCAACCACAGGGGCTGTAGCCCACCAGGCTCCTCTCTCCATTGAATTCTCCAGGCAAGAATACTGGAGTGGACAGCCATTCCTTTCTAGGGGATCTTTCCGACCCAGGGAGCAAGCCCAGGTCATCCTCCATGACTGGCAGACTCTTTACAGTCTGAGCCACCAGGGGAACCAAGCTGTACCTAGTGGCTATTCAGGGTAGTTGCAATGCTGGATGCATCTGCAGAACTTCTGGGAAATAGACTGGCTACAGTCCATCCCTCCTGGAGAGAGGAAAGGAGCTCCTAATACCAGCCAGCTCATTTATAGTTGATGGGAAGAGATGCTGGATCCTCAATTGACATCATATTGGTCACTGCAAATACGAAATGCACAATGCTTAGTGAAAAAAGGTAGTTAATAGAAAAATGTCTATAAAACAATAAAGAGTACCATTAGCATAAATGGGAGTGGGGGATGTGTGAATGAAATGGGGTGAATGATAAATAGAACAAAAGCGGATCTTCCACAGAACAATGATGGTAATATGGCAGCAACTGGTATGTACAACCAACTAAAGACTTTATCCTGGAGGTCCAAAAACAACCACAACAAATCATTGTTTTTCTTTTTTTAAAGTATAGTTGATTTATCATGTGTTAGCTTCAAGTGTACCTGATAATGATTCAGTACTTTTGCAGTTTATATTCCATTTTAGGCTCAAGATAATGGGTATAATTCCCTGTGCTGCACAGTAAATTCTTACTGATTACCTATTTTATGTATAGTAGTTGTATTGGTTAATCCTATACTCCTAATTTGTCCCTTCCCCCTTCCTTCTCCCCTTTGGTAACCACAAGTTTGTCTTCTATGTCTATGATTCTGTTTCTGTTTTACATATACATTCATTTGTATTATTTTCTAGATTTTGCATATAAGTGATATCATATAGTATTTGTCTTTCTTTGACCTATTTCCCTAACCATAATATTCTCTAGTCCATCCATGATGCTACAAATGCTATCATTTCACTCTTTTTATGGCTGAGTAGTATTCCATTGTGTATACCTAGCACATCTTCTTAAGCCAGCAGTCTGTTGATGGGTACTTGGGTTGCTTTCATGCCTTGGCTATTATAAATAGTGCTGCTATGAACACTCAGGTGCATGTATCTTTCTGAAATAGTCTTTCTGTTTTGTTCTTTTTTTTTAATACATACCCACGAGTGGAATTGCTGGGTCATATGGTAGTTTTATTTTTAGTTTCTTGAGAAACATCCAGTTTTCCACAGTAGCTGCACCAATTTACATTCCCATGAAGGGCTGTAGGAGGGTTCCCTTTTCTCCACATCCTTGCCAATATCTGTTATTTGTGTTCTTTTTGGCCACAGCCATTCTGACAGGTATGAAGAGATACTTCATTGTGGTTTTTATTTGCATTTTTCTAATAATTAACTTTCTTGAACAACTTTTCATGTGCCTGTTAGTCATCTGATGTCACCTTTGATTAGGTTGTTTGTTATTTTGATATTGAGTTATATGAGTTGTCTGTATATTTTGCACTCTGGCTCCTTGCTGGATCACATCATTTGCAAATATTTTCTTCCCCATTCCATAGGTTGTCCATAAAATTTTAAATAAATAAATAAAACACTTTTATGACTGCGGTTTCAGAAAGACTGGGAGGTCTCAGGCTGAGAAGACAGCCTCTAAGCTGCACATGAAGACCTATAACTAATCATCTGTATGGATTCTGAACCAGAAATAAAGGTTGTTATACAGTACAGCTGAAATGACCTGTAAATAACAGTTTATCTTTGCCACCAGGATATTTTTCACTTACCAGGAGATGCTAGGAAATAAGATTAATTCTTCTTTTCTTTGAAGGTGGTAGTGATAGAAAGATCAAATATCCTCTTGACCTCAAAAATCACATAAATAACAGCTCAGCAATGCAATGCTTCATTGTTGTCAAGGAAAATCTTGACCACGAGCAGTTTAGCATTTGTAGAGAATGAAGAAAAAGATAGTGTCTGGCAAATGTTTTAATAAATCACCACAGCTTGGAAATGTGTCTGAAAGGTGCATGGCATAAATTGATTTTTAGATTTCTGATCTTAAAGGTTTGAACATGCTTCATATCTGCAAAAACAGATCTACTTCAATGAACATCATTTTTCAAATCAATGCGAATTGAGCTAAAGGTGGACTAAAGTCAAAGAGCATCTCTGATGAATGTGGAACAAGGCACATTTCCCAGGTCACAGGATAATTACACACTGGATTTTTAACTATGAACTTTCTTTTTTTTTTAATCACAAAATGTTGTTGTTTAATCACTAAGTCGTGTTCAACTCTTTTGCGATCCCATGGACTGTTGTCTGCCAGGCTCCTTTGTCCAAGGGATTTCCCAGACAAGAATACTGGAATGGGTTGCCATTTCCTTTTCCAAACTATGAACTTTCAATTCTACACCAACTTAAATTTCCAGTTTTTCCCTTTTATCAACAGAACAGGACTGCCAAAGGGACAGTTTCATGGAGGGAAATGCTGATGAAAGCCAAGCTGGGGTTGGAGGTACAGCTGAAACCAGGACTGGTCTTTTCCCAGGAATTTCTTGGACTCACAAAGAACACAGATGATTGAGGCTGCAGGAGAAAGGTCCTCAGCCACCAACAGGCAAGTAAGGGTCACTAGTTTAATGATGTACAGGATGTCATGGTGACCCCTCACTTGGGTCTCAGGCCCTACATTTTATAGTTTGATTGTTATGTGACCTGAGGGGGTTTATTGAGAACCATTAATTCTCATTAGAAGACATGTTTTTAAGTTCCAAGTTTTTAATAGTTCCCATCTCCAAAATTCTTACAAGAGGCTTCATATTCATAAAACATCTCAACACCCAAGAACATGGCTGAACCAAGGCAACCCTGGGAAGTAGGTAACATCTGTTTCTGCATCTCAACACTATCAGCCTTCTGGCCGGTGCTGCTCTATTATTAAATCCTTCTCTCCCTGACTAAATAGGCAGTCAGACACCCTGCATCTGTGGTCCCCCAATATTCAACTTCTTTTCCCCTCCCTTGGTTTGGATTTTTGCTAGAAGATTGCTGATAGGATGAATTCACAATGTGAAAGAGTCAGGAGCTGCCAGTGTCCTAATACCCAGATTCTCAAAAATAGAGGGATGTCAATGCACAGACCTGGCATTAAGGAGCATCTGTGCAAACAGCTCAGGGCCTGTGGCAGACTGTTAAAGACTTTAACACCACCCTGCACAGGGAGCATGTTCATATATATATATATACACACATATATATATGACATATATATATGTCATGCCTTCTCTTCCCTCCAGTTTCTCTGCTCCTTACCCAAATTCAAAACTTTATCACATGAGTCAGTGACAAAGGGAGTCACTGCGATCAATGAAGATGTATATTCATCTTTAGGTATTTTGATTCAGAAAAAAATAAAAATCCAAGGACCAGAGCTTCAATTTTTACTGCAATGGTTTTCAAGACTGGCTGCAGGTTGGAAATTATGTGAGAGAGCTTTTATTTTTTTTTAAATACTGATGGACAGTTCTACCCTACGTCAATTAAGTTATTTTCTTGTAAATATTGAATAGCATCAGTAATTCTTAAAGACTCTCCAATTGATTGCAGCCAAGCTTGATAACTACTGGGTTGCTGTTTCCAGATAGAATACTCTATCTGTAATCTAGGGTCTATAAGGTTTTAACTCCAATGAGGAATTTCAAGCACTCTAGCTGAGAGAGGAAATATTTTGGTTTTGTTTGGATATCACTTGATATCATCAGTTTCTTCTTCCATCTCGGCACAGGATGCCAGCATAGTGTCCGAAACCCTCGCCTTTTTTAACCAACACGTAAATTAGACTGGCTCAAGACTCTATGAGAGGGGTTCTGATACCGACTGGGGTGTGTCTGATGAAAGTCTTCTCTTGATGGTTATATTAATGCATGGAAAGGCAAACTCCATGGCCCTGTGCAGTTGAGCATTGAAATTAAAAAAAAAAAAAAAAGCAAAATCTATATCCTTAAGACACTCTACTTCATGCTTGATTTACTCTACTTAAGTTTAGTCCATGCTGGCATTTCTATATTAAATTGTTTTTCCTGCCGTCTTATACTTTAAAGCCCTTTGAGAAGTCCGACATTAAACTGGCCACACAATAGAAAAATTGGGAGAAGCAGACTCCCTCCCACCCTCCTTTGTTAGCATGATTGTTTTTGATTAAGTCAAGTCCAAAATGAAAACCACAGGGGCCTTCCATCACAGACATCCATCATAAGCCATGTTGAAGGCATTCTCAGAATCCTATTAGAAGCCCTCCTCATGTGAACACAGAGAAACTCGCTTGGAAATTCTGGTAACTCAGAAACATTTCTGGGGAGTCACGGTTTGGGTGGGAGGTACAGGCAAGAATCATTCAGCTAAATGGCTCAAGAATAGAGAAACGTTTTCCTAAAAATAGCATTTTTTTTCCCAATTAGAGTTCTTTCAGAATGATGTCACCACAAAATCCAACTCATTGTTTAATTCTGTATGGGTTCAATGTTTCTTCTATCCTCGGTTACTTCTGTTTGTAGTTGTATTTTCTATTTTGATTCTGAGGCCTCCATACCAAAGATTATATGCTGTACATAAAAGCAGCATTTTTCTGAAAAGGGGATGGTGGTCAGGAAATCTTTATTTGACACAGAAACTGCCATATATATTTTCCTAACCACAGATAATAAAAATGATAGATGCAGCAATCATTCAGTCAGCTTAGCACGGAGGCTTAGGCAGCGCTGTTACAAGTTCAGCTCATGGAGCTTGTTGTGTCTTCTTCATAGGACTGCTGTGCCCTAAGTTTCACTGAACTCTCACCACGGATATTCCCTTCAGTTTACAAATGAAGAACCTGAGCTCACAGTACTTAAACACAGACTGCATTAGCACATCCAGAAGGGAACCCCAGTTTTTCTCACTTCAAAGTCTATGAGCTCTTAATAGCAACTTTGTATTCCCTTGTGGAATATAGACTATTTAATATAAAAGAGATTATTAGATAGTATTTATATTATTAACATTTAGAATATTAATATGAAATACTATCTAATATAGATTTTTATCCCCATGGACAGAAGAGCCTGGTGGGCTACAGTCCATGGGGTCGCAAAAAGTCAGACACAACTGAGCAACTCAGCACAGCAGAGCACACAGACTTTTAAACAAAATCTGGATGCAAACACCCATGCAGGCCCTTCTTCTGTCCTGAATCTTCCTGTGGACCACACTGAAGGACATGAGATGGGGTAGAGGGGGCCAGATGATTCATTTAGAGCAGGATTTCTCACAGACTTCCAGACATAGAGAATAGACTTGTGGTTGCCAACAGGGTAGGGCAGTGGTGAGGGGGATGAAGTGGGAGTTTAGCAGATGCAACCCGTACTGCAGTCCATAGGGTTGCAGAGTCAGACACAACTGGGCCACTGAACAACAAGATGCAAACTGCTATATATAAAATGGATGAACAACAAGGTTTTACTGTATAGCACAGGGAACTATATTCAATATCCTGTGATAATTTAAAAGAATGTTTTAAAAGAATGCATACATATATGCATAACTAAATCACTTTGCTGTATGTCAGATATTAACACAACATAGTAAATCAATTAACTGCGATAAAATTTTTAAAAAAGAGTAGAAATAACACCAAAGGGTTTCTCCACCTCTCACTGTAGACATTTTGGGCCAGATCATTCCTTGTTGAGGGGTCTGTACAGTGCATTGTAGGATGTTTAGCCTCCCTCCTCTACACACTAGATGTCAGAAGCAGCCCCTTCCCAGTCGTGATGACCACAAATGACTCCAGACACTGGAACATGTCTCTGGGGGCACAGTCATCCCCAAATGAAAACCAGTGGCATGAGAATGGGGAGCCCGTGAAAGGCACTAGAGCATCAGCCCTGCTCCATCCATCCATTACTAAAAGGCTTTGAATAAAAACGGGGATCCAACAGAATGAGTCAAATCCAAGAGGAATGGTTGCCACTAGAACAGAGGGGTTTGAGATGCCCCTAAAGCATTTATTTGCCCACCGGGTAGACTGCACTGGAGTCCATACCACAGTGAAAGCCAGTGAATCATTCTTTATGGAGAGCCCTGTTCATATTTTTTCTAGAAGCCACCCAACTGAAACCACCTTGCAGTGTCTCGTTTAGGTCACACCCTATCAGATCTATTGTCTACTATATCCTGGAGTCTCCATTTCCCATCTCTCAAAAGGAGAGCAGAAAACAGAGGCAGTCACGGAGATGAAAAAACATAAACTCTTGAGGTCAACGTTGATGTAAAGTCTTGCTACTAGTCTGGCTTCCTTCACAGGACAAAGATTATTCCTGTTCTACCAAACGTCTTTCTATCATATAACACAAGGTCTTTCAACCTAATGTAACACAAATCACTGACACCTCTACCCCAAGGAAACTAAGCAGAACAGTTCTTAAACAAAAGTTCTTTCAATCTTGGAATGTTGAGGCTTATGTTAGAACAAAGAGCTTGAGAGGCTCCATGTAAGGAATTTTAACCTAAGCATCAGGTTGTGTTAGCAGAGCAGCCATGACACTGCATTAATTCATGTGTTGGTCTTGGCATGCTGATCTTTTTATCCTCCCAAGTGTTGGTCCTGGTAGAACTGTGAATGCTTTCAACTTGAGTTCAAGGTGATAAGTAGGATGAATGTGAGCCATGTCATTAACAGCTGATAAAAAGCAAAGAGGGAGGGAGACAGGAATGTTCTAAGAACCCCAAGAATGTTCTAAGATTCCAGAACTCCTCCAAACAAGTGCACCTGCAACTTTTGTTTCAGACTCAAGACAGTGGGCTCTGCAGAGTTACATACAACATTGAAAAGTTTTATACTTGGTCTTCTCAGGGCCTGTTGCCTCCTGCCACCCCTGGATGTCATTGGAGGTATGACACTTTCACTGTCATGGAAACAGGATGCTACTGGTTTGGCTGCCAGCTATTGGGACCTGGAAATGATATTCACACCACATGGGCACTTCTGTCTTGGCAGTTGGGGGTCTCAAATTGAACCTATAGCCTTGTTTCCCTGATAGAAATAATTTTGGAGATTTCCCTCAAGTGAATTGGAGACTGGACCCAAGTTTGGCCTTGAAAACTCTTCCTGCGTCTAAACTGAGCTGACAGAATGAGTTATTTCATGCAGGAGGGTCTCCTTTAAGCTCAAAACCTCTCTACCCCTGCCAGATGACTCAGACAATGAATCTGATTTTTTTTCCTCCTTCCTGCTAATCTTCCTTCTGAAGGTCAGGCCATGTGCATGTCTCACAAACATTTTTACAAGTCAGAGAGTAAGAAAAGGGAAAACGTAGAAGCTATGTTATATTCTCCTATCATACCCAACTCTTCTGTTAAATAAGTCCCCCCAAAATGGCTGAAAGATCCACATCTGAAAATTTTTTCCCTACTTAGGATCATGCCATCATTTGGTTTCAGCAGTAACTAAAACTGTGGGTTGGCAAGTTCTTATCCTGGTGCTTGGCACTGAGGCTGGTATGTTGGGAAAACTTCATGCACATGTAAAGGAGATAAATCCCACAGACCAATACAGCCAGTTTTTTGAGAGTTTAGATAATGGCAGTCAAAAGAACACAGTCCAAAAATCAAAAGGGAATTCTCACACATGAACTCTTTACTCAGTCATCCAAAGAAAAGTCAAATAAAGAGCCCTTACCTGATCTCTCTATGTTCTCCCTTAAGCTACAACAGTGTATTTTCCATAAAGTAACTGGAATGACCAAAGGAAATTTGGCCATGTTACCCCTCCGCTTAGAATCATGAAGTCCAAAGTTATACTCCAGCCTCCGTGATCTGCTGCCTGTTAGATCTCACTTCCGACCTGTGACTTTCAGGGACAATGATCCAGACTTTTGGCTTGCTTTCTTTTCTTTGAACATATAGAGCAAGCTCCTATCATTACTAAGCACAAATGTCCACTCTTCAGGAAGGCCTTTGCTGACTGATCAATAAAGTCCTCTCCTCCCACCAGCTTATTCTCTAATGCCCTTTACCGTGGTTTCGTGTCATGTTAAGCATTAATTGGCTTATCTGTCATCCCCCTCTATCAGAGCAGAGACACTGTCGCCAGCATGATCAAGGAAGACTTCTCTGAGGAGATGACACTTGAGCAGAGACCTCAGGGATCCCTGAATGAAATAAGGGATCAAGATGGGGGAAGACAGAACTGGGCAGGACACAAACATAACAAATCTGAGACCAGACTGACCTTCGACATGCTGAGAAACAAGGAAAATAGGTTTTCAATTATTTTATGGTAATTTCTTAATGTTGGCATCTTTTCTTTTTGGAAAAAACAAACTTCCTTTTCACAGCTATTTGTTATATTTGATAGGAGTAGATGAAGACTTTGTGTTCTTATATATTTACAAATTCTCTTCTCTGAGAATGACCATTTTCTGTAGTAAGACATGAGGGGATGGGAGAGTTGAACCATAAAGAAGATCGAGCAATGAATAATTGATGCTTTTGAACTATGGTGTTGAAGACTCTTGAGAGTCCCTTGGACTACAAGGAGGTCAAACCAGTCAATCCTAAAGGAAATCAATCCTGAATATTCATTGGAAGGACTGATGTTGAAGCTGAAACTCCAATACTTTGGCCACCTGATGCGAAAAACCGACTCATTAGGGAAGACCCTGACGCTAGGAAGATTGAAGGCAGGAGAAGAAGGGGATGACAGAGGACAAGATGGTTGGATGGCATCACTGACTCTATGCACATGAGTTTGAGCAAATTCCAGGAGATGGTGAAAGACAGGGAAGCCTGGCGTGCTGCAGTCCATGGGGTTGCAAAGAGTCAGACACAACTGAGCGACTGAACAACAATGAGGGGTCAATTAGTGTTTTGTGCAAGATGGTGAGCCTTACAGGAGGAAAGAAGTTGGACTGCTAATCTATCCCACTACTAGCCCGCACGGAGATTCTTACCTGGACTTTTTAAATGCTTTTAACCAGCTTATTTCTGACCTTTTTAGAAAATAGGGATTAAGCAAACAAAGTGTCTTCTTTGTCTTCAGTATCTCCCAGAGTTTGTTCATATACATTGAGTTAACTACACTCAGGACTCTTGACTGGAGTCTACACTAGAGATCTCTTCAAGAAAATTAGAGATACCAAGGGAATATTTCATGCAATGATGGGCTCAATAAAGGACAGAAATGGTATGAACCTAACAGAAGTAGAAGATATTAAGGAGAGGTGGCAAAAATACACACAAGAACTATACAGAAAAGATCTTTATGATCCAGATAACCATGATGGTGTGATCACTCACCTAGAGCCAGACATCCTGGAATGTGAAGTCAAGTAGGCCTTAGGAAGCATCACTACGAACAAAGCTAGTGGAGGAGATGGAATTCCAGTTGACCTATTTCAAATCCTAAAAGATGATGCTGTGAAAGTGCTATACTCAATATGCCAGCAAAATTGGAAAACTCAGCAGTGGCCACAAGACTGGAAAAGGTCAGTTTTCATTCCAATCCCAAAGAAAGGCAATGCCAAAAAATTTTCAAACTATTGCACAGTTGTATTCATCTCATATGCTAGCAAAGTAATGCTCAAAATTCTCCAAGCCAGGCTTCAACAGTATGCTAACCATGAACTTCCATATGTTTAAGCTGGATTTAGAATAGGCAGAGGAACCAGAGGTCAAATTACCAACATCCACTGGATCACTGAAAAATCAAGAGAGTTCCAGAAAAGCATCTATTTCTGCTTTATTGACTATGCCAAAGCTTTTGACTGTGTGGACCACAACAAACTGTGGAAAATTCTTCAAGAGATGGGAATACCAGGCCACCTGACCTGCCTCCTGAGAAATCTGTATGCAGGTCAAGAAGCAACAGTTAGAACTGGACATGGAACAATGGACTAGTTCCAAATTGGGAAAGGAGTACGTCAAGGCTGAATATTATCACCCTGCTTATTTAACCTATATGCATAGTACATCAGGCAAAATGCCAGGCTGGATGAAGCACAAGCTAGAATCAAGATTGCTGGGAGAAATATCAATAACTTCAGATATGCAGATAACACCACCCTTATGGCAAAAAGCAAAAAAGAACTAAAGAGCCTCTTGATGAAAGTGAAAGAGGAGAGTGAAAAAACTGGCTCAAACTCAGAAAACTAAGATCTCATGGCATCTGGTCCCATCACTTTATGGCAAACAGATGAGGAAACAATGGAAACAGTGAGAGACTTTATATTCTTGGGCTCCCAAATCCCTGCAGAAGGTGATTGCAGCCATGAAATTAAAAGATGCCTGCTCCTTGGAAGAAAAGCTATGACCAACCTAGACAGCACATTCAAAAGCAGAGATATTACTTTGCCAACAAAGTTCCATCTAGTCAAAGCTATGGTTTTTCCAGTAGTCATGTATGGATGTGAGAGTTGGACTATAAAGAAAGCTGAGCGCCAAAGAATTGATGCTTTTGAACTGTGGTGCTGGAGAAGACTCTTGAAAGTCCCTTGGACTGCAAGGAGATGCAACCAGTCAAACCTAAAAGAAATCAGTCCTGAATACTCATTGGCAGGACTGATGATGAAAATGAAACTCCAATACTTTGGCCATAATATCTTTTGTGAAGGACGGACTCATTGGAAAAAGACCCTGATGCTGGGAAAGATTGAAGGCAGGAGGAGAAGGGGACAACAGAGGATGAGACGGTTGGGTGGCATCACTGACTTGATGGACATGAGTTTGAGCAAGCTCCGAGAGTTAGTGACGGACAGGGAAGCCTGGCGTGCTGCAGTCCATGGGGTCTCAAAGAATCGGACACAACTGAGTGACTGAACTGAACTGAACTAACTGAGCTGCTGATGCTGTCTAACCAATTCATCTTCTGCCACCCCCTTCTCATCCTGCCCTCAATCTTTCCTAATATCAGGGTCTTTTCCAATGAGTCAGCTCCTCAAATCAGATGGCCAAAGTATTGGAGCTTCTTTGGTTTACAGAGCAAACAGGCAAAAGCCTAATTTTCTAAAAGAGTTTTAAAAGACAGCCCAATGACCTTTCTTCCCAATGGCTAAGGGCTAATTCATGGTTATAATGGATATATTTTCTTTTTTTAGGAAGAAATAGTATTTCAGATGCTGTTAATCATTAAAATGTATATAAGATACACATACCAAAGTTTAGTTTAGAGCAAAGAATTACCTGCCAGATAATACCTTTGGGGTAGGTGGAAGAATTTAGGGCAAACATTTGTAGTTTCATTATGCCAAAAGATCTGAGTTCTGAGTTGGTCATTTTTTAAGACACTTTGACCTCTTTGAAAGTATAAGTGAAAGTCGCTCAGTTGTGTCCGACTCTTTGTGACCCCATGGACTATACAGCCCATGGAACTCTCTAGGCCAGAATACTGGAGTAGGTAGCCTTTCCCTTCTCCAGGGGATCTTCCGAACCCAGGGATCAAACCCAGGTCTCTCATGTTGCAGGTGGGTTCTTTCCAAGCTAAGCCACCAGGGAAGCTCAAGAACACTGGAGTGTGTAGCCCATCCCTTTTCCAGCAGATCTTCCCAACTCAGGAGTTGAACCAGGGTCTCCTGCATTGCAGGCGAATTCTTTACCAACTGAGGTATCAGGGAGCCCTCGACCTCTTTATGTGCCTATGAATTTGAGCCACAAGGAATATCAGGCCCATCTACCCATCACCCAGTAAACAGAAGAAGACCTTATACTCTACCTCATCCCAAGGTGAAGGCGTCATAATTTGGTACCTCCTCCAGATGTTTGCATTACAATTTCATTTTGCTGAAAAACTTATTAACCATCTGCTATGGAAGAGGCTTTCTGTTCCCTGATTACACTTGTCTTATTTCAGTGGCTTTTAATAAAATGAGGCTATAAGAATTAGGTTAGGGAGAGGGGGAGGGAAGAGCATACCAGTGGTTTGAAAAAAAAAAAAATGTGTGTAATAGCTCTTATTATTTTCATGATATAAACTATATAAAGTTGAACCAAAGTCTGCTTAGCTAGCGGCCTTACAGCAGCTGATCCTAGACCTTAAGCTTCAATAATCCTACCTTTCCTCTTTGTCCCTGACCCTTTGGCATGGTACATGCTTACTTTAGTGGCTGACTGGTTGTCAATTCCCACTGGCTACTCAGCCCATCTTTGATGATCCATGTAACTGATTCTCTGCATTATATCCCCTTGATCTTCAACACAGGCTTCCCAGGTGGCACTAGTGGTAAAGAACCGGCCTGTCAATGCAGGATTTTAAACAAATAGAGTGTTGTCTTTTTCTGATTGGATCCTAACTGAACCAGAGACCATACCTTACACGTCCAAGGTCACAGTTAAAAGAAGGTGAACTGGGGCTTAAGTTCAAGTCTGTGTGCATCCAACAGCCATAGTTTTCCCACTACTTCATGCTGCTCAGATAAATCCATTCATTCACTTAGTATTCAATGAGTTCCCATTGCCTGCTAGGCACTGTACTAGGAAGAGGATGAATAAGATTCTAAAAGCTGGCAAAGGCCTCAAATGTGACCATACCGTGGACCCTGTGTTTATGGATAAACGTGTTAAGAGGATTTCCTTCCCAAGAGTGAGCCTGCCTCAAGATTCTCCCTATGCTATGGCCACAAACTCCAAAGGTCAACTCAGGAACTGACAGAATGCTTCACAGGTTTCACTATCCAAGAAATGAATCACAAGAATCTCCTAATCTGAGAAAAGTATGTTCTTTTACTAAAATGTCAGGAGAGGCAACTCTGCTCAGAGATTCTCAGAGGGGTCTCTGATCTCCACGACTCCCACCAACACAATTCACAGATACATCCTGCCTGAGCTCACTTCTGCATCTCCTTTTTGGTTGAGTTCCCGCCAACCATCCCCACCTCCCCCTGGAGATACACTAACAGGGAGTCTGGACTGAGCACCACAAGCTTGTCACAAAATGCATATTTTATTGTCTCCTGCTCCCATAGCAAGTGACCCCCAAATCCCAAATAATCTCATGAAATCCATCTTGCTCTTTCTCCTCTTCCTGAGCCATACTGGCAGAGGGATAGAGAAATCATAAAATCTACTTTGTGCATCCCATCTCTTCTTGTATCTTATCATCAAGAGCAGGGTAGAAGCTTGTGACAGTGACACAGAGGCACTGGAGTATTACTGAGGGGAAGAACTTGTCCATTTTATGGTTTATGGGTTTCAAGCACATCTAGAAGGAATCTGTTAAGACACATGTACAGGAGGGCTTTTGTTTTATGCATGTGAGGCCCAGAACCGCAGGCTTAAAGGTGTATGAATTTTAGATATGAGCTTCTGAATACATTACACTCCATGCCCAATGTAGCCTAACAAAGAAACTGAGGCACAGAGAGATGAAACAACTTGCCCAGAGACACAATCCAAGTTTGTGGCAAAAAGAGTTTGGAAGGCCAGCCATTCAAGTTTTTCTCAAAAGGATGGCTACTTCACTTTGGTTTTACTAATAAAACATTTTAAACCATTTATTCACACACACACACACAAACACCACTGTAAATTTAGAAATCCTTGGGAAATACACAACAAATAATGGCACGAACCGAGATTAACCAACTTTTAGAGAGCAAAAAGCAATTCTACCACTCGAAATCTCTTTGCTCAATAAAAAATGATGCTGTGTAGAAGAAAGCAAACCCTGAGGATATCAAGGACCCTCTGCATGAACAGGAAATACAATGGCTTACAGCTGGGCAGGTACACACCCTCCCTTCACTAGGAGGATTGCTCAAGTCAATAAATAAAAATGCAAACACATATCGGTGTGTGTATAAATTCTCAGTATTAAATCCCACATTTCTTTGGGATTTGGAGTTCTGATTAAGAAAACATACGTAATTTTTTTCTAGTCCAGAAATTAAAAACTTCAGTCCTTGGATTCAGTGATGTTATCCTCGGTCAAATACACATAGGATTCAGTCAAATCTTGGTCTCATCTGGGAATAATTCACAAGTAAGTGCTGATTCAGAAAGGGAAAAAAAAAACTTTTTTAATCCACCAGTGATATTTAAAATATATTCTTTGATGCTCTTCTCGTCAAGAGTGAACTCTTATTCCATTTCCCTAGAATATAGCTCCCTTTGGAGGAAGAGAAAGCAATGGATTTCTGTGTGGCTTCTGGGGCTAGAACCATAAAAGGCACCTGGCTCTCTCACCTCTTGGGACATAGACCTCTGGAACCCTGAGCCACCCTACTGGCAAAACAACAAAGACAGAGAGAGAGAGAGAGATGAGCCAGGAATTCCAGCTGTTCAAATCTTCCCAGCCCAGGTGCTAAATGTATGAGTGATGATGCCCTTAACATGACTCCAGGTTTGCCACCATCTGACTGCAACTGCTTTAATGACCCCAAGTAGAAACCATATAGCTTGCTAGCCAACAGGACTGTGAAAAATAATAATGAATGATTATTATTATTTCATGCCACCAAGTTGGAATGATCACTCATTTTTTACCTGCCCAGATTTTTTTTTCCTTTTAGCAACCAAAGAACAACAAAAGCAAGTACTAGGTCCAGCCCACTCTTACACAAGGACACAAAGAGGCAAGGCAGGATCAATGGGCAACATTTTAGATACTAAGTATTTCTCCAAGGATATTCTTCCTTCACTGAAGTCTTCTGTATCTTCTAAGGCCAAACTTAAAAGTCACAAGTGTTTTATGATGGGGTTCTTGGTACAGAAATTAGTGATGACAAAAAAAAAAAAATCCTTTTAGGAAATTGAAGGGTGGGGTTCCCTAAAACCCAAGCTATTTCAGAATTACTATTACTATATATTAGGGGACTATGGTCAACAGTCTTATTAGAAGGTAGAAACTAGATTTTTCTTATTTTCTTTTAGCTTCTCAGTGAGTGGTTGAGGAGTGAGACTAACGGATGGGGAATATAGTACTAGACCTTCTCCAAATCTCAGGTGTGCCATCATCATATATTTAAAAATCATTAACACAAAAGCCAAAGCTTTCTTGGTCGAAAGGAAGACTGGTCTTGGACCAAGGCTTTCCAATCCAAGCCACTGAAGTCACTCTCAGCTGCTTGGGGACACAGGTGTACTTGGGTCTGTAGGAATGTAGCCAGAGTTCAGAGTAAATTACTTTGGTGGAATAGGAAGTACATCACAAGCTATCTGTTATCAGTAGTACTTGGGCATCCTCCATTAAAAAAAAAAAAATGTTCGTTCCTCCTTTCTAACCACTAATTACTCCATAAAATCCTATTTGCTTTTGTAAACATGTTCCTCTAGCAAAATGAATCCGTAAAACCAAACTGACACCATTAAACAGCTCTCTGTTAAGCTTTAAAGAAGAACTATCGTTATTCAGATTTGGCACACACTAAAAAAAGGATGAAATCATTGGCAATGATTATTGAATATACATTTTAAAATAAGTTTTAGACTCCAGGGGGCTTTATTCTAAAAACTGTTTCACTGCTTTTTAGAGAAGCATATATAGAAGGAATTAGTTACAGTTTTTACTTACTTTTTTCTCCACATAGACTGGCACTTCTAGATTTTGCATGTTTGCTACTTATTTTTGAATAAGTGTCTTCATTTTCCCATCTATGTAGAAGACAGTGTTAAATTGCCCCCAGAGAACCACAGGCACTAACCAGTGGCCTGAAGACCTTTCTTGTGCTCCCGTATGGGGAGACTAAGGGTGAGACTGAGAGTAAAGCCACAACAGAAAATTTGTTCATCTTGATTCAAGTTTTGCATGGGTCAATTTCATTCAAGGAAACAAAAAATAACCTGCCATCTAGTTTTTAAACCAAGATATGTGATCTACAGAGAAATGTTGCTCATTAGTAGAGAGCTCTGCTACAAAGCTGCTTCCCATCACCAAAATATCATTATAATAATTGATACTTCATAGTTGGTTCTGCAGAGAAGGCAATGGCAACCCACTCCAGTACTCTTGCCTGGCAAATCCCATGAATGGAGGAGCCTTGTAGTCTGTAGTCCATGGGTCACTAAGAGTTGGACACAACTGAATGACTTCACTTTCACTTTTCACTTTCATGCATTGCAGAAGGAAATGGCAACCCACTCCAGTGTTCTTGCCTGGAAAATCCCAGGGACGGGGGAGCCTGGTGGGCTGCTGTCCCTGGGGTCACACAGAGTCGGACACGACTGAAGCGACTTAGCAGCAGCAGTTGGTTCTGACTTTCAAAAATTGTCATCAACCCTTCTTAACATTTCTTCCCAAACCAGTTACGAACAATCAGAGCACAAAGTTTAAGACTCAAAGTTTTCTGTGAGAAGTGGCTTGAATGCTCCTCTCTCTTCCTATGCCCTTCAACCCAAAGATTAGAAACGAGGCTGGAAAGAACAAGCATCTCCACTTTGTGGTCTCACTCAGTGTTATCCATGAAAAGCATCTCACATGGCTGGGTTAGAAGTCTCAGGACTTGTGGCTAGAAGAGGGACATCATAGGTATACAGTTCTAGGACCTCCAAGGTGGAAATGGTCCTTGAAGCTATTTTGAAGTGGTTTCTTGACATATATAACCCCACTGGATACAAATGTAACAGTGGACATGATAGCCTAAAACTTGGTTTATTAGTCTTCATTCTCAGATCCTCCATCTTGGATGGGAGAGTCCTGTCCTTTCCGTCTGCCCATGGGAAAAAACACATTTGTCTTTTCTGTAATCTTAACCCCCTTCTTTGATAGATGATACTTAGTTATGAACTACTGATAACTTCCTATCTGAATGTAAGTTATATTTAGCAAGTTTATCTAAAACCCCAGAATAGACATTGTAGTTACCTCCAAATATTCATTCTATGCATTTCCCACTGGAAAAAAAGACACATAATTTGGGAAGGTGGACCTCACATCTAGGACCCACACTCCTGGTGAGTTGTGCTGAGGTTTCCCAGTCTTTCACTTTTTCTCGTGGCTGAGCACACAGGTTCAGGTGTTGGAGAGTTTGAGTTCTAATCCTAGTTCTGCCACTTACTCTCTCTGGGCTTTTTTTTTTTTTTTTTTCCTACATCCTATCTGACTGGGTATAATAACAGTATCCACTTTCCAGGCATGTTGTGAGGATTAAAAGAGATAATCTACAAATAGTGGATTTTCAAACAATGGCAGAGCATTGGAATACAGCAGGGCTCAACTGAAGGCAGCAAGTGCCAACATTGTACTGGTGGTAAAAAGGTTATGAAAAGAGTGAGTCCTTGCATTCTAAAACCAGAAAACCTCAGAGAGTAACAATCCACAGGTTTTCAAGTTGAGTGGGAAAGAGAGAGCGTGAACAAGTCAATAGCTGGGTAATTGGCTTGTATGTGCTGTGGCTGGAATAATAGTGGGACATGAAAAACACAAGCTTATGCACATTTCTAATTACTCTCCCAACCTCTAATCATCTGATGAGGCCATAACGAAGTCTTAAGTCAAAAATCATAGAAATTTGGAAGTATCAAGTGCAATCCTCTAATTTCACAGATGGAAAAAATGGAGGTCCAGCAAGATAAAATGACTTGCCCAAAATCATGCAATTTGTTTGTGGTAGAAGTAGTGATGCATTAAGATCTCATGACAGCCAACACCAGTATTTTTTACCCATCAACCAGAGGAATCTAATAAGCTCTATTTTATTTCTTCTGATGTCTTTTTTTTTTAATTGATTTTTATAACTGGCTTTGATTATGATGCTATCATGAATGTATTCAAAGTGTCATGACCTGCAGGTCAACCTTACACACAAACTCCTGTTTAAGTTTTTACTAGAGGAGGTCAATATGGCCCCACAAACTCCTTTCCAACAGGGAGAAGACCAGAAAGCAAATATCGTTATGCTAAAATTATCAAACCATTGAATCATCAAATAGAATGTACTTACATTAGAGCATCAATCTATACATAAAATAGAACACAGCACAAAACACAAACTTGGTACAGACAGATCAAGGAAGATTATGATGAACAAAACTGCTTCAAGCTAAACCAAGAGAACTAAAGGTGCTCTCACCATTCTGAATTTAACATTTTTACCCTTACAACTGTCATGAGACCTGAGACACAATGACATACATTTCAACTCTCTTCCACTTAGGAGCTATGTGACTGGAGCCAGTTACTTAAACTCTCATGGCTCCAGATTCTGCTTCTATAAACAGGAGATAGAAATATCTGACTCACAGGGTTTTTTCATGAAGCATTAGAGAGACATTATTGACAATGCCCAGTAGAGTGTCCAGTCCATGGCATTTGGCACTGACTCTCCCAATCCAGGTATACCCAAGATACTCATGTTCTGAAAAGTGAGTAATTATCTGCTATGCAGCAGTTCTTTTCTAATTGGGCTCTTGTTTTGTTTTGTTTTAATGATTTTCCAAATTAAATAGAGAGCAAGAAGAATCTGGTTTAGATTACAGAGTCACCACAAAATAGCTGAGGCTGTAGATGTGACCTATTTTTAAGCTGCCACAGCATAATTGGGAATATTTTCTTTGCCTTGGGAAGAAGCCAGAGTTGGAAGCTTCCTTTCTGCTTTGTGGGTCAGACCAACCAAGGCAGACTATTTGACAATTCTGAGGCCCTGACCCAAGCCTAGGAGCTTCCTCCACCTTCCTGGGCCCCTCCCCAGAAGGCTTGTTCAGCACACGGCCCAGCATCATTGAAATGTCCTCTACTTACAATTAAAGCTCCAACCAAGGTGATCATCAGTGTGTTTATAATGCCATTGCAGCAACCTCTAATGCCATCTGTCGGTGGTGGGTAGAGATGAGATGCTCCTGGTCTAGAGTATGGTTTTCTTGAATTCTAGGATTTATGACAGATCATCCCTTAAGATGGCCACTAACTCACCTTACAAGAAATACTAAATGAAGTTCATTAGGCTGAAAGAAAGCATTCAAATCCACACCAAAAAATAAAGTACACACCAGTTAAGGTAATTATGTAATTATAAAAGATGGTACAAATTCTTGTTTCTTTTACTTTCTTTTCTTAACTAATTTAAAAGGCAACTGTACCAAAAATACATACATAATTGTATTGCTAGGTCTATAATATATAGAAGTATAAAGGGTCTGAAAGTAAAGAAAATCAGTGAATCAAAAGACAAGTCAATAACAATGCCTCCTTCCCTGTACACACACGCCGTTCCTCCCATCAAGAGATGGGAGTCTTATTTCTCTTCTCTTTGAATGTGGAATGCCTTGTAACTTGCACTGACTAAACAAATGTAGCAGAAATGGTCATCAAAGAGGCTATCTTGCTACACAAGTCTGGCCTAGCTTGCTGTGACAGAGGCCCCAAGGAAAGTCCTAGAGGAAGAGAGGACACAAGGTGAAGAACAAGGGCTTCCCCATGTTAGCCAACACTGAAACCTTCAACATGTGAGACAAGATGGTGAAGTCTTACAGCCCAACCCAGCCACCAGGTGAATGAAACTTCATGAGGTCTCCCAGCCAACACCATGTGGAGCAAAAGAACCATGCAGCCCACTGACAGAGTTGTAAGAAAAAACACAGGGTTGTGTTAAGCCACTAAGTGATAACTGAAAACAGTTTTGGGGTTTAGAGCTCTTAAGTAGAGAAACTGAGTATATAGTACATTTTGACTGAAGCTCAATCTCATTCGTCTATAACACTGAAGACAGAAGACACCTGATCTTCTGGTCCTAGGGTTTTCAACCTCCCATAGATGAAACTAGATGAAAGCTGAGCTTCTCTGCTTGCAGTAGAGCTGGTAGTGGGAAGACACCCAGAAACCCACCTCTTCAGCCTCTCTGCCTCTCAGAGATTTCTCACTGCCAAAATTTTGAGTGACCAAACATCATTAACACCATTTGAAGATCTGTAATTTAACACTGTGATTTTATAGACAACACACAGAAGAAAGGGGGTTACTCATGTCAAGTTACTAGCTGACTTGTAATCAGAGTCAGGTCTCCAGAGGCTTACTTTAGTATGTCATGCTCAACACCATGGTTTTCCTGAAAACTACTTCATCTTGTGCTCACTATGGGGACATTTCTCACTATGACAGGCTAGATAGAGAGCAGAGTTATGACACAGACTCCGGAGCCACATTCCCTTTCTAGCTTTGTGACCTTGACTTCTCCCAGCAGCAGAGACCAAAACTGAGTTCCCAATATGGCACCATTCCCTGGGCACATGTTGATTACATTGGACCACTTCCATCATGGAAGGGGCAGCATTTTGCTCTTACTGGAACAGAAACTTAATCTAAATATGAATTCGCCTTCCCAGCAGTCAAAAATTCTGCCAAAACCACCATTGGTGGGCTTACAGCATGCCTCATCCACATTCATGCCATTCCACACAGCACTGCTCTGACCAAGGAACTTGCTTCATAGCGAATGAACTGGCTATGGATCCACACTTGTGAAATTTACTTGTCCTGCCATGTTCCCCACCATCCTGAAGTGGGTGGCTTGACAGACTGGTGGAATGATCTGATGTCTCAGTCACAGTGTCATTTAAGTGGCAATCTCTGCAGGGCAGGGGCAAGATTCTCCAAGAAGCTATATATGCTCTGATTCAGTGCCCCATAGCCAACATTTCTCCCACAGTCAAGAAATTGATGGATCCAGGAATCAAAAGGGACTTCACTAGGAAATAGCTCTAATGATCCACTAACAAATTTTGCTTCTTACTCCTGGAAGCTTTCTTCTGCAAATCTACAGATCTTAGTTCCAAAGGAATCCTTTACCAGAAGCCATGGCAGTGATTCCATTGAACAGAAAGTTAAGATTGCCACCCAACCACTTTGCACTCCTCATGATTCTGAATTAGCAGGCAAAGAAGAGAGTTATCACACTGGCTAGAGTGACTGATTCTGATTATCAAGGGGAAACTGAATGACTACTCCCACTGGAGGTAAAGAAGAGTACATCTGAAATACAGAAGGGCTCTTAGGGTGTCTCTTGGTATGTACTCTTTGCTTTGTGGTTAAAATCAATAGAAAATCACAACAACTTAATTGAAGTGGGGCTACTTAGGGCCAAGAATCTTCAGGAATGAAGGTTTGGGTCAGATCACCAGGTAAAGGTGAGGACAGAGAAGTACCTGTTCTTTGTCCAGAGGTGAGGACAAAAAACAGGCAGTAGAGGAAAGTAGTTATAAACACCAGCAAAGATCATGAGATCGGTTTCAGAAACAAGTTGTTGTCATCAGTGTTTTCTTATTTTGTTACAAATGTGAATCTGTGTGTATTAAGCAAATATCTTTCTCTTCCCTCTCTTATTTCCTTAACTAATTGTTTTGGAAACAGAAGTCCATGTGCCCAATGGACAGTGAGGCCAAACTATACCAAAATAGCAGAGTATGGAAGAAAGTTTTATTGAGGGCTGTGGAAGGAGATGGGTGTTTCATGCCTTTAAGACCCCAAACTCCTTGTAAGCTTTCAGCAAAGCCCTTTCCTAGGAATGGTGAGGGAGGGACATGGTGAGTTGTTGCAAACTTCTTGGTGTCAGAGGTCTTGTTCTTCAGGTCAGGTCATGGTCAGGTAATGATGTTCGAACAAATCTCCACCAAACAGATTGTTACTCTCTATTCTGACAAGAAAGTGCAAGGTCCTCAGGCACAGCTTTCACCCTCTGAGGTCCAGGTCCTGACTGAGAGGAGGCAGGTCTCAGTTGGTAGCTTCTCAGGGTCACTTCCACCCAGCTGTCATTGCTGAGGGAGCCAGGCGTCCAAGAGGCAGCTGGCCCTCAGGCTCCTCAGGCGGCCGACACAGAGTGGGCAGGTTCCTCAGACCGCATTATACGCAGATGGCTGCTGTCATTAGGTTGCCAAGTTGGGGATGGGAGAGAGATTCACTGCCACTTCAAGACCTGGAACTGGCCAGTGAGCAGCCATGGCGAGGGCTCTGGAGCCCTGCAGGTTCCAGCCTGTTCCCTGGGGGCCTCAGCTCACCTACTGGCACGGCTGAGGGAGCTGAAGAGCCCTGAGAGAAAGCCAGGATCCAACTCTTACCTCACTCTCCGCCTGAGGACCACCACTCCACTGAGTGAATAGCCACTAAGGGTCGCCTTTTGATAGCTGGTCACTTGGGGGAGGGGCCCACTGCAGCACCAACCAATAGCTGAGCAGATCCACTAACGGTCATCCTTTGACAGTTGCTCACTTGGGGGAGGGGCCCACTGCAGCACCAACCAATAGCTGAGCAGGCCCACTAACGGTCCTCCTTTGACAGTTGCTCACTTGGGGGAGGGACCCACTGCAGCACCAACCAATAGCTGAGCAGGTCCACTAACAGTCCTCCTTTGACAGACATGCTTTTCTCTCCCCACTCCTTCTCCCTCTCCCTCTTTCCAATAGGAAAAAACATTTATTGATTGTTTGTCTAACTCCTATGGGTTCTGTTTCACTGGAGCACTCTGACTGATAGAAACACTACACAAGCATGTACTATTACCATGTATTATTACCATGTACCTCATTTGTTCAGTTCAGTTGCTCAGTCATGTCCGACTCTTTGTGAACCCACGGACTGCAGCACGCCAGGCTTCCCTGTCCATCACCAGCTCCCGGAGGTTGCTCAAAGTCATGTCCATTGAGTCAGCGATGCCATTCAACTACCTCATCCTCTGTCATCTCCTTCTCCTCCTGCCTTCAAATCTTTCCCAGCATCAGGATCTTTTCCAGTGAGTCAGTTCCTCACATCAGGTGGCCAGAGTACTGGAGTTTCAGCTTCAGCATCAGTCCTTCCAATGAATATTCACGACTGATTTCCTTTAGGTTTGACTGGTTGGATCTCCTTGCAGTCCAAGGGACTCTCAAGAGTCTTCTCCAACACCATCGTTCAAAAGCATCAATTCTTTGGCGCTCAGCTTTCTCTGTATTCCATCCAACTCTCACATCCATACATAACTACTGGAAAAACTATATCTTTAACTAGACAGACCTTTGTTAGCAAAGTACTGTCTCTGCTTTTGAATATGCTGTCTAGGTTGGTCATAGATTTTCTTCCAAGGAGCAAGTGTCTTTTACTTTCATGGCTGCAGTCACCATCTGGAGTGATTTGGAGCCCAAGAATATAAAGTCTCTCACTGTTTCCGTTATTTCCCCATCTATTTGCCATGAAGTAATGGGACCAGATGCCATGATCTTAGTTTTTCGAATGTTGAGTTTTAAGCCAACTTTTCACTCTCCTCTTTCACTTTTATCAAGAGGCACTTTAGTTCCTCTTCACTTTCTGCCATAAGGGTGGTATCAACTGAGTATCTGAGGCTATTGATATTTCTCCCAACAATCTTGAGTCTAGCTTGTTCTTCATCCAGTCCAGCATTTCTCATGATGTACTCTGCATATAAGTTAAATAAGCAGGGTGAGAACATACAGCCTTGACCTACTCCTTTCCCAATTTGGAATCAGTCTGTTGTTCCATGTCCGCTTCTAACTGTTACTTCCTGACCTGCATACAGATTTCTCAGGAGGCAGGTCAGGTGGTCTGGTATTCCCATCTCTTCAAGAATTTTCCACAGTTTGTTGTGATCTACACAATCAAAGGCTTTGGCCTTTGTATCTTTGCATGACATCTCAATTTTCCTTTGAACGATGACATCAATTTCTACTCATAGAACACTGTAAATCACATTATAGGTATGATTCTCCCTTAACTAAAATGTTAAGACTTTAAGGGCAAAAACTGTTTGCATTAATCTTTATATTCCCTTAACAAATTACAGATGATCAATAAATATTTGAATGAATAAATGAATGGATGGATGAAACAATTCTGCCCTAAAGCATCCAAAATATCAACTTGTTCTTAGCTCATGTCACATTAGTCTGATCAGTTCTGTCAATGGAACTGATAGCTAACCTGAGGTTATGCTAAAAGAGAGATTAGAAGCAACTATTTCAGGGATGAGTCACTTACAGACTCATTAACAGTTTTGTCACTTTAGCTCACACTGATTAGCTCAAATTTCCCCAAAGTTCTTAATCATAATACAGAAAGAATTTCTTCCAGTTACTATAGTCTCAGCTGTCCTCAGGCTGAAGCTGCTTAAGAACTAGGAGGGCAAGAAATATGAACAGCTCTTAAGATTTCATGAGTTCTCAAAACTAAAGGGCCAGAAAGAAGACAGAGCCCAATAAACTTCAGTCCATCATTCTTTTTTAACTTGACACTGTGGAAACCACGTGGTGAACACTTAACTGGGTTACCCATTGTTAGTAGCAAGTTCTGTCTTCCAATTTTAGCATATGTATTAAATCAGTACAGACCAGAAGACAAGCAGTATATCCAGAATAATCAACATATAGTTGGGCTATATGAGAACAATTGCTGGAATTTCAACAGAAATAGTCTTTTAATTATCATTATAATTAATAATAATAATATAGGTAATTCTCTAGCCAGCTAGAATGAAATCACTCAACACTGAAATTGACACATAATCTCAGTTAGAATTATAGGATCAACTTCTTAGCTGCTTGGGAATCTGACAGTTTTCTTACCACTTTCAGGAAATGAGCTTGAGGATTTAAAAATTCGGTTCATAATGAGTCATAGAATTCCAGAGTCTCAAAAGGTCAAAACCAAGAAAAGCATCTATATTCAATTTCTTTATAAGACATTGATATGTATAAACATGAAAATGTTGAAAATATACTGTCAGTGAAAACAATAAACTGCAAAACAATATATATAATATCAATTTTTATAAATTTGCTGACATTGATGTTTAGTTGCTAAGTCATGTTTGAATCTTTTGTGACCCCATGGACTATGCCCGAGAGGCTCCTCTGCCCATAAGATATCCCAGGCAAGAATACTGGAGTGGGTTGCCATTTCCTTTTCCAGGGCATCTTCCCAACCCAGGGATCAAACCCACATCTCCTGCATTGGCAGGCAGATTCTTTACCACTGGACCACCAGAGAAGCCCTTATAAATATAATGAACACCAAAAAAATATACCTTTTCTGGAAAAAACTATGTTCTAAAAAATAAAAATAGATAGAAATATTCTGGATAAATCCAGAAGAATTTAAAAATACTAATAGTTATTATTTTTGAGGGAAAAAGTTATACAGTGATTACAATAAGAGCTCACCTTATTTCCCCTTTCTGTATATATGCTGCTTAAAATGTGACTTTGCAACCAAAATATGGAGTCAATTTCTCCTCTCCTTAAATCTTGGCTAGCCATGAGTCTGCTTTGGCCAATGGAAGAAGCAGGAAAAAAGGAATGTCATTTACAAATCCAGGCCTCAAAAAGCTTCCACTTGCTCTTGTAGGGCCCTGCTCAGCCACCATGAGAACCAGTCTGCTGGTGATAAAAAAGGCACAGCCCAGACACCTCCATTGCTCCAACTGATAGCCAGCTCCATCAGATTTACAAATGAGGCTATCCTAAACCAGTTACTGTAGCCAATATACTTGCTAACCACAGACAGATAAGCAAGTTCAGGTATGATCTACTAAGCTTGGACCAGATCAGCAGAACCACCCAACAAATATTTAAAGTCGTGAGCAATATAAACACTTACTATTTCAAGCCACTGGGTTCAGGTGAGATTTGTTATATAGTAATAGTTAACTGATATCTTGGTTGTTCAGATGGTAAAGAATATGCCTGCAATGCAGGAGATCTGGGTTCGATCCCTGGGTGGGGAAGATCCCCTGGAGATGGGAATGGTTACCTACTCCAGTATTCTTGCTTGGAAGAAGGAGCCTGGCAGACTACAGTCCATGCGATTCTGAAGAGTTGGACATAACTGAGTGACTAACACATAATGGTTAAGTGAATACAACCTGATAATCCTTTCCTACAATGTTATAATTTTACAATCAGAAAAATGTATTGCTTTCTAAAGCAAAATAAAAAAATTTAAAGTATCTCACCTTCTAAAGAGAAGAAAACTAAAGCCCTCAAGGAGTATTGCCCAATTGGCAAGAACTCTGGCTGCAAGTGGCAAAAATCTGACTCAGAATTTCAGCAAATCAGCTAACTTACTGATTCACAGGATTCTGAGGCCTTCAGTTTCAGTAACAGCTGAATTTAGGTGATCAAAATATTTGTCTGAATATATTTTTCTCCTTTTTATATCTTCATTTCCTCTACTACTAGTAGAAGTAGTAGAAATTATCTTTCACTCTCAGACAGGTAATTCCAACAGTGAGAAGATGGGGGACTGGAGGGTTAGCAGCCTCCCAGGCAAAACAGAATTCTCCTTTCCCAGAAATTCTGGCAAATTTCAGGATTCACTTTAACTGGCCCAGTTTGGGTCACATGCCCATCTCTCAAGCAATCACTGCTGTCCTTATCAGCCAGGCCTGTTCACATCACATACCTCATTCACAGGTTTGCACTGAATGGAAAAGGACAGTTATTCAAAGGAAAATTGAGGCACCACCGCTCTAAAAAGAGTAAAGTGGGAGTTTGGCAGGGGGAAAAAAAAAAAAACAGGCTTCTAATACATAAAAGCATATAACTGATAAATGACCAGAGTGAAAAAGTGAAGTCAAAGTGTTAGTCACTAAGTCATGTCAGACTCAGCAACCCCAAAAATTGTAGCCCGCCAGGCTTCTCTGTCCATGGAATTCTCCAGGGAAGAATACTGGAGTGAGTAGCCATTCTCTTCCCCAGGGGATCTTCCCAACCCAGGGACGGAACCCAGGTTTCTCATATTGCAGGTGGATTCTTTGCCATTTGACCCACCAGGGAAAACCAGTAAGTGACCAAGTTGGGACTAACCCCCAGGTCTTCTGACTCCCACTACAGCACTGGAAAACAACATTCCATACCCTGGAATATGGTCTATTCATCTCTGCCTTTACGCTCTTCCTCTATCTGCCAAGAAGTGTTTAAAAAAAAAAAGAAAGAAAGAAACATTCTGCTGTGTGAAAACTCATGACAAAATGCTGTTTTCACAAGTTAAAATGAAGCAGCCATCATCCATTTTAGGGAAGCAACAAAATTGCATTCCTTCCTTCCATAACTATCTTATGGCCACCAACCACTATGTGCCTTAATCTGTTCTACGACTCTATCAGTAATTTAATGAAAAGCAATACATACATTCTAAAAGGAGGCTAAGTTTAATTATCACAACCAATCAGTTTTTCAAACTCTCCCAAGTAAAGCGTAAAAGATACCTTCTCACAGCAGAAACATAGGGAGGCCATTGCTTGATACATGGGATAAAATGGGTCTGTGAAAATAAAATCCTGAAAGGAACTTTTACTATACTTAAGTAACCTCATGCTTTTCTGCTACAGTTTCAAAATACTGACATATTATCACATTTGCCATAACCTCTGATGGCAAAGCCTCCTAGCTCACTGTATAGAAAAAGAAAATTAAGACCCAGAGGAAGAAATCAGCATGTTACAGTTTCATTGTTTGACTAGATATGTCTGATCACCCAGGAGTGGAAAGGATTTTGACCTGCAAAGTGGAAGGCAGAGACACTTTTTTCTTCCACAAACTTTGACGTCACAAAGACAAAACCCGAACATACTGGAGAACATTTGATATTCTCACCATCCTCAAATAAAACATCCTCCTTGTCTGATTCATTTGGTACTTAATCATGGACTGCCTTGTGATGCTTCTTTCCCTGGTTATTTTGAACTAGGAATTAAATCTTTATACTTAACATGTCTTATGTTTGCTTTGTCTCCCAGTTAGATACCGTGACTTGAGGACAGGGACTCTTTGATAAGCCAGTGAAGACCAGCTCCCTTTCTGCCATTTCCAGTCAAGTAGTACTAACTGGTAGAATGTTTGGAAGTTTAATGTCAGGGCTCTATGGGAAAGAGGGCTGAAGTCATTGGTCATGCCTGCCATGGGCCTCATAGGGCAGGAGTGGGTGACCTCAAGTTAACTGCCTTGTCCCCCCATCAACCCAGCCCCCAGCTCCCCTTTCATTTGACACAAGAGCTTCATGTTTTTCATGAAACACCAATCTATTTTCTTTATCCAGGATTCTAATCTTTGTATGGGTATAGATCAATAAAAGTTAGATCGCTACCTAATATATATGCAGGCAATTGTTTTAAAATAAATTTATTTTGTTTTCCTGTCAGAATGTTATCATGTACTTTGTGTAGCAAATATATAAAATGAAGGGGAAATGACAATAATTGTAATAAGATAAAGAAAAATGACTTTAATTACATCAACCAAAGATAACCACTGATGATATTTTTAGGGTGTCCCTTGCTAACCAATTTATTTTTCTATTTGGATATACCAAATTTGGTCTATGCCAGTATATATTTTTTAATTGTTTGTATCACTTAACACTATATTCTAAACATTTTAAAGTTATCATTCTGGGAGGGAGGAGCAAGAGGGAGGGGACATATGTATACCTATGGTGGATTCATGTTGATGTGTGGCAAAAACCAATACAATATTGTAAAGCAGTTATCTTTCAATTAAAAATAAATAATTTTTTAAGTCATTATTCTTTCCCCAAAATGTGTTTACTCTCTAATATTCCCTTACATGGATTCCCATGTGTTGATTTTCAACTTAACTGAGCATTTATTTCTATTAAATGATATTGGCTTTGATAATTTAGATAGAATTTTCTTAACAGCAGTGGAGCTTATTACTGTGCCATTACAGTAAATAAAGTATTCTCAGGGGTTCTGCTTCCAAAGTGGAAAAATATTCTGGATTCAAACCCAACCAAGCTATGAGTTCACCTGGTTTATTCAGTGTTAGAAACACTAATGATCTGATAATGAGAGGAGAATAATAGTTAAGTTACGTGTATCTATTGGAATATAATCTGGAAGCAGATTCTATCTTTTTTGTTTTCTTACTGAATTAAGAATTTACACTAATTCCATCTGGTTATCTTTTTTCCTCTCCTTAATTATTTCTAGAGTCTTCACATCCTTAGAGCCAGAGGGGAAAGAATCATCTTATCAGCAGAGAATCTCATTAACCTCATGGCAAGTAACACAGTCTGCATTTCATTCAGGGAACATTCTACAGAAGCTGTCCTTAGGGATTACAGCAGGCAGAAAGAAGAGTCAGCAAGAGCTAGAACACTCTAGCAATCATCCTAGGTAGGTCATTCGTAGGCATCCTTACTGTTGCATAGACTTGAAACCTTACGCCTATTTAGCTTTTATAAGTTATTTAATGTTAATCTACATAAGACGTTCTTAAATGTGCATCACAACCATCTAGAGGTTTGTTAAAAATTCACATTCCCATGATTCAGCCCAAACCTACTAAATTAGAATCCTGGAATTTAGAAGAGGGATATGGGAGAATCTGTAGTGTCACAAGTTCTCTATGTGATGCTGATGCAACCAGTGGGGAACCACAGCCACAAAACAAGCAAAATCTCAGTCAATAACTCGTTATTTTGTCTGCTTGATTCAGTGTCAAACAAACTGAATAAATTGAATACTTATCTTAATGAAATAAATGTTCCCTCAATCAAGCCATCTGATATATATTAAGCATAAATATTGTGCTCATCTGTGTCCTCAACCAATGGTTTGCCATTCTTTCATAATCAAACCATAGGACTCTGATAACTAGTCCCCCATAAACACCCCCAAAATTTCTATAACATCCTCGAGAGCCAATTTGCACATCGAGCAGACAAAAAAATAACTAGGATTATCGCCCTGTTTATATAATTCCAGCAAAGAGCAAGGACAACTGACATTTCAGTTGGTCTAAATGGCTTTAGGATGGGGAAATATACCTTGTCTGGTTGACATTTTGAAATACTAAAAACACCCAAGGCTTCTCATCCATTATTCCCTACTCATTCATCCCTGGCTGGGCTTCAGTTTGCTAGGAAAGTATATATCTTAGGATACTCACAGAGTGATAAGGAGAACAGAATTTATTTCAAATAACAAGGGAGGAATAAAAGACACTGTGTAATCAAGAGCTACACTGTGAAGAAAAGATCCTGAGTACCAGAGGAATTTGGTGAAGAAAAAAACTATACAAGATTTGGTCTCTATAATTACATTAGCCTTGCAGATGGCAACTTGCCTACAACTGAGTAGTTTCTCATGATCTTTATTTTAAATGTCTCATTATATTACCATCCCTGGAGCCTGGATGGGTTAACTGTTTTCGTCAGTTGATATATCTGGGGAGCTTTCTTGAAAGCCTAGTTTGTACCATAAAGCAATCAGGTAAATCCCTCAACATAAAATAAATTTAAAGAAGCAATTATACTTCACCCTCTCCTTCTGTCTGTGGCAAAATAATTTTTCACCCCAACGACTGGATTGTAAATTGCCAAAAACCCATCACTTTCAGAAAGTTTGTCATATATAATAAAAAGGAAACTTTGATCACTTGTAGCTAGCTTCATTTTACTACACTACTGTAAAAGAATTTTTGTCTTAATGTAAAGGAAGTATTAGCATTTAGAAAACAAACCCTACTGAACACAGTTTTGGATATAAACATTTTATTTTTTTTATTTTTTTAAACATATTTTAAAATTAAATTTAACTTCAGAATACCTTTGTTACAAGAAAAATAACTTCTATGCTTGTAATTCTACCAATCAGAGAGAAACACTGTTAACATTTTGGTATATAACATTCCAAACCTTTATGTATCTCTGTCTCTGTCTGTCTCTCTCTCTCTCTCTCACACACACACACACACAGAGATTTGTATTATACATATGAAAAATATTTTAGAGAAATATTATAAAATTACATATAAGATACTTTTATAAATAAGGCGGTATGCCATACATCTGTTTTGTAAGCTGTTCTTCTTACTCTACCTGTGAATATATTTTCCTTTATCCAAAATATTCATCTATGTTATTTCTAATCAATAATTTGAATTCTATTATACAGATATACAAAAATATATTCAATTACACATTGGCAGACATTCCAATTTTTTCAAATTGTTTGCTATTAAATAATTACAATCATGAACAACAAGAAAATATTTTTACCAGTGATTAAATTTTCAGAATGAATTTCTAGACCTGGAATTTGGTGATCACGAATATTCTAGTGATACACATAATACCAAGTTTTCCTGGCCCCAGCCCAGCCCACAACCATTTGCCCAAGGTGTCAGCATGAGAGAAGAGTAACTCTAAGGCAAACCAACCTTTCTAAATAACATGAATCTCCTGTCCTAGCCTACACTGCAGTGCTCAACATATCACTGAGCTGAAGTGTCTCCTCCCCATCACCTGTCCAGTAGGGGAAGACCAATAAGGCAAAGGGGATAGAAACCCCACAAGGCACATTCCACTCACTCATTCCAGAAGCATGTGTTAAACACTCAGTTTATGCCAGGTACTGTGAATGGAGCTAGCGATTCAAAGTTTACCAACCAGCATTTTGAACAGAGATAATCACAGATTCATAGATAATCCTGGAAGGATGTGATAACGTGCTATGTGTCATGTGCCAGGTGCCCTGAAAACACAAAGGACAAGGTAACAGGCTCTACCTGAGAGGTCAGAATCACACATCATAGAGAAGGTCAACAACCCCGAGCCTAAAGAAAGCCACACTTTTTTCAGGTAAGCAAGTAGACAGGAGAAGGACATCATAGTTAGAGGGAACAGACGTCAAAGGCTCAGAGGCCGATGTGAAAGGGAAGTTCTGGGAAACAGCAAGAAAATTATGGATACAGTGAGAAAGCACAAACCCCCAGAAACACTAGGATGTGAGGAGGGGAACATGGCCTAGGTTAGCCCTCAAAGGCCTCCAAATCCCATGTAAAGGGCTCAGGACACCAAAAGATATTTAAGAAGTCTTCTTTAAAAAATGAGTTTGAGGAGGAGATTTTTCATCTTTAAAAACATGAACTCATTTGACCAGACAGTAGTTAAACCTAAGGGTTTGGAGTCACCTGGAGCTGAAGATAATACCTATCTCATATTTACTGGGCGTCAGGTACCACACTCTCACACATTATACCCTATAACAAAACCCCACATTAAGTACTGTTCTACAGACAAACTGAAGATCAGAGAAGTTCAAAAACTTGCCCACAGCTACAAAATAGTAACTAGTATATTCGAACATGAGCCACATCATTCATAATTCCTAAGCCAGCAGTTTTATCTTCTGTAAACATTTTGTCCAAACAATCCAGACAGCCTGCCTCTCCAACAACAAAAAATTCTACATCTTGACAGAAGCTATCATCAGCTTTGACACAGGCTTTTTCCAGAGCTGATGTTTCTGTATTTGGTCCCAGGGATCACTGGCTTCTTAGGCCACAGAGTGGCCCTGGCATGTTGCCATACTGGGTCTTGCAGAAGGGCAATCTCCTATTTGAAAGGTTGCATTGGGAAAAGGCTCTTCCGTAATGCTCTGACAGGAACCGCTGCAACTGAGTGCCACTGCCTGGCAGTGTGTCTGAGGCTAGTGATGGACAGAAGGGGAGAGTGACATTTATTAAATCAGGTCGTATCCTCCATGCGAAGGAATGAGGAGCGGGAGTAAGTAAGCGGGAGTGATTCACTGAACCTGCTTCGGCAATCTGCAAAGACTATTCCAGGCTCACAGCAGGGAAAAACAGATTTAAATCTTGCCCACAGAGCTCTCCGGGAATGAAATCCATCATATCACTGGAAGAGGACAGAGAGAAATCAGCTCTGCAGTTGTGGGCTGCGTCCAGCGACCAGTCATGGCTGTCAGTATTCAAATTTCCCCTGGACGCTTAATAAGATGCAACCAGCAATATCTGCACATGCGCACAGCACTAACCAATGAGGACATGAGGCTCCACGGGGCAGAGAGTCACTTTGATGTAGGAGAAAACAGGCTCAGTGCAGGGAAGATGAGAGGTGGGCTTGGTTCAAAGGCTATAAACTGTCAGGAGGAATAAAAGCAGGATTCTAAGAGGGAGAACACACTGCATCCATCTTCCCCCATGGTCAACCAATATCTCACTAAACTGGATGCGGGCTTGCTGGAAGTCCCAGCCCCCTGCGCAGGAGAGATGAGTCAATGCACAGAGGTATCATAGGGAGAGGGAGGCAGGAAAGGTGTAGCAACTAGTAGCCATTCCACCCTCCTGCACTAAACTATGGGTCCTAATTGTTACTGAGGCTCCGCTATGTGCCAGGCACTATGCCAAGTTCTTTGTCTGTATTCACTTTATAAAACAACACTCTGAAGTGGAAACTATTGCTATCCCTAATATACAGATAATGGTTTTTAGTAACTTCCGTGGAGTCGCCCACGTCATGAGTAGCTCTACCAGGTTTTATGTAGAGCCTTATGCCCTAACTGCTAGGCTAGATCACCTCAAGTATTTACACTTGGGTCTGCTCTCCAAGGCCACTGCTAAATTATTATTTCTCCAGACGGGATGACACCAAACCATTACTGATGTCCCAGTTCACTTCATCATATCTATCACAATGTGGACATATTTATTTCCTCTTGGCTTATTTATTATCATTCTGTTCTCCCCAATAGACTATAAGCTCCAAGAGAAAAAGGATCCTGTGTGTCACATTTACTAGTGATTCATCATCTAAAACCATGCTCAACACATGCAAAGCTTTCATTACATATCTGTTGAATGAATGGTTTGCCATTCATACTCTTGGTTTAAGTAGGAATATAGGTCATGAGCTTCTCAGAGGCAGGGCATATGTTTCATTTGTTTCCATGGCCCACTGTCTAATTCATGGCCTTGACCCAAATTGAGTATGCAATTAACGTTCAGTGCCATGTAGTATAAAACAGGTGTTTGAAAACACGTAGGGACTTCCCCAGTGGGCCAGTGGTTAAGAATCCACCTTGCAGGGTATGTTGTTTTGATCCCTGGTCAGGGAACTAAGTTATTTCAAAATAGCCCTCAAGGCAACTAAGCCTGCACACCACAACTGAATCTGAGCGCTACAATGAAAGGCCCCACATGCCCCAACTAAGACCCAAGGCAGCCAAATTTAAAGAAGGGCAGGTATATGCCCTTAGGAGCAGACAGACCTGAGCTTAATCACATGATAATTGTGTAAGCTTGAGACACTTACTTAAACAATTTGTGTCACCACTGTTGCAACATCTATAAAATGATAGAATTGTGCAGAGGATTAAATGATAAAAATCTTGGCTCCTAGTCATTTCCTAACATTACTTGCCATGTTCTTGATCTTCTGTGTCTGAGGTAATGTCAAGCAAAAAGCAGAGGCTCAAAAATATTTGCTGAATTACTGAAGGAGAAATCAGTGTTCTGGGAGATGGAGCTCCTAACAGCTTCCAGGCCATGAAGCCAAGAGCATGGAGTACAGGACTGTGGGTAGGCTGAGTCCATTAAAACTGGTCTCAGTTCTCCCAAATTCATATGCACCCAGAACCTCAGCATGTGACCTACCTGGAAATAGGATCTTCTGCTGATGTCAGTAGTTAAGAATCTAAAATAAAGATAAAAATCATCTAGAATTTAGGGTGGCCCTTTCTCTTTTAAAGAAGAAGAGAGAACACAGAGCAACCCAGAGAGCAAGGCCCTGTGCAGATGCAGAGGCAAAACCTGGAGTTATGATGCCATAAGCCAAGGAATGCCAGGAGCCACCAGAACCTGGATGAGACCAGGACTCCTCTCCAAAGCCTGTCGGCATGTAGCCCTACTGATACTTCGATTCCAGACTTCTGATCTCCAAAACTGTGAGAGAATACATTTCTGTTGTTTTAAGCTATCCAGTTTGTAGTACTTTTTAATGGCAGCCCTAGGAATCAAATATAGTAGTGAGAAAAGGTGTTAGTGGCTCAATCATATCAGACTCTTCGCAACCCCATGGAATTGTAGCCTGCCAGACTCCTCTGTCCGGGGCATCTCCCAGGCAAGAATACTGAAGTGGGTAACCATTTCCTTCTCCAGGGGATCTTCCCGATCCAGGGATCAAATCCGCATCTCCTGCACGGCAGGCAGATTCTTTACCATCAGGGCCACCAGGGAATGTAGATGCTGTTTGAGAATACAGCTTGTAGCTTAAATAAAACAACTACAAATGACCCATATTTGAAGCATTATAGGTGTACCTCTCTGGGGACAAGCTTAATGAATAAGTTTCTTAATTCACAGACAAGATGAATTAGAGAGCAAGGACCTTCTCAAAATGATTTGGCACAAGATCTCCTTAAAGAACAAGATTCAATTTAGCAAAACTTGTTTACCCACAAGTTTTCATCCCACACTTGGTGAGCAGAATAAGATACAATTATATAAACCGTTGTCCTGGAATCAACTACTGTTCTTATCTTCACCCCATAAAAAAGCTGACCTGCATATTTATTAGGCATCTCCCTTCTAATCTTGTTTTAAAGTAAACCAGTTCATTAAAGTATAACCTACATGCAGAAAGGTTTCCTGCATCCTGTGTGGCTCAGTGGATTTTTCCAAACTGTTCATACCCATGAAATCAAGAAAGAAATAGAACTTGATCAGCATTCTAGAAGTCTTTCCCCTGCCTCTCTATCAATCACTACTCCTCCTCCATAAGAGGTAGCCACCATCCTGACCTATTCTTCAGTTTGGCCTGTTTTGAATATTATATAATGGAATCACACAGTATTTATTCCATGTCAGCTTGTTTTGCAAACATCTCTGAGATTTATCCATGTTGTTGCATGCACGGTAGTTTGTAGTTTGGGATTTCTGTGTAAATATAATAATTTAATTATCAACGGTATTGTTGATAAAATTTAGGGTTTAATGGCCACAACATTGGAATAATGTTCTATGAACATTTTCCTATCTGCCTCTTGGTGTAGATATGAACATGTTTCCTTCGAGATAGTTAACACATTAGTGTTTAATTATGAAGGCATTAGATATCCACACACACTTTCAGCTTTCTAACATACAATTTTTGCCATCATAGATTTTCAGTGGCAATTTCATGGTGGTTTTCATTTGTGTTACTGTTGTAATTACAATGTTGGGCACCTTTCAAATATTTTCAAATACTGATTGTTCTCTTTGGTGAAGTGCCTATATAAGTCTTCCCATTTAACAAAAAAAAATTAGTTGCCAACTCGAACACATTTTTAGCTTAAGGTTTTCCATGTAAATATTTTACAAAGATCACATGATAAACATTTCAGCAAGCCAAGAACTATAAACAAGAGATTGAGAAGAACAGGCATTTCTGTCTTGCTATGCGGTTAGACTACATCCCTTTTTTGCTGGACAGAGGAAAGTCTTGAACAAAGATATGGGAGCTGAGTCTAGAGGCTCGAGGTCCATTTGGGGCTATAAAACTGGATATTTGGAGGCAAACATGCTGTGGAATTCCCCTGGAAGTCAGTTGGAGAACATTTAAAATCCTTCATTTCCATGTCAGCAGCCACATCTTTCCCTCTCTCTCCTATCATAAGTAATGGGAAGGCAGCACAAATGATTCAGGGTTCCTTTTCTCAGCTCAAAGGAAACTCATCCATCAGTGATTACTTTATTTTGATACATGGAGGTGAGTTTTGTTTTTGTTTTTTTTCACATGAATCCCTGCAGTGTTCTTCTATATCCTTCCTTGTACTAGTAAAAAGAATTGCTTTTCTTTCTAATTTTTACGTTGCTTTCAGGGAAAATATTTTGTTCCAGTAAGTATGACTGGTTGCTTTAGATCTGGTTTCTGTTCATATCGATGCTCTGTTCATCACTGGAATGACCAATTTGAACTATTTTGGCTTTGTTGATGGTAAAGTGATGCAATTTTCCAGAATTCAGACTGTGCAAAAAGTACCTAAAATAGTACTTTGAGTTCCCCTGAGGAGTGAAGAAAGTTTTATACTAAACAGAGAGATTACCATTCCTACTGGCATTTCAGACCTTGGGTTTAGAGTCAGCTATAGAGGAAAAACCCAGGGAAAAGATCTGAAGAATTGAAAATGCTGTCCTCAGGGATTTTTATTAGGTGAGTTCCCCACCTAATTATTTTTAAATGTTACCTTTGAGACATACCAGAACAGGCTCAATCTCAGGGGAAGCTACATGTAAATTAGGAAGGGCAAATTTTCTCCACTTAGCAAGTCTCTCCTCTTAGTGACAGACCTAAGTTTCTAAGGGCTTATACCCTGAATCTAGGGCTAGAAATCACAACCAGTGCTGGTGACAAATACCTTTGTTGGTTGTTCTTGCAAAATATATCCTAATGAAATAATAAAGGATATGCACAAAGATTTGCAGACAAGGATGGTCATATCAGCATTATTTATAATGAAAAAAGTGAAAGTGTGAAAATGTTAGTTGCTCAGTTGTGTCCAACTCTTTGCAACCCCATGGAACATAGCCTGCCAGGCTTCTTGGTCCATGGAATTCTCCAGGCAAGAATACTGGAGTGGGTTGTCATTTTCTTCTCCAGGGGATCTTCCTGACCCGGGGATTTGAACCTGGGTCTCAGGTAGATTCTCTACCGTCTGAGCCACCATGGAAGTCTGTTTATAATGGTAAGATATTGCCAATTACCTAAATATTAAAGAACAAAAGATTAGAGTTATATGTTTTTTTTTTATTTTTGCTTAAATGTGCTTTCTGTTTTTTCACAAAAAAAATCAATTTCTTATTTAAGATTTTTTAAATTAAGTAATAGTAAAAATCAAGTTAGACTACTAAAGAAAATAATAGAGGAGAGAAATTGCAAAGAAGTGTTTTGTAATCTTTGAAACAGACCTTTAGGATGGAGCTGTGTGGGATTTCCAGTCTGCAGTAATCACCTTTAGGAAAGGAGGATAATGAAATAATAGATGAGGCAGCTGGTTCCTGCACAGACTCTTGTTTGACAGAAAACAGTAACAATAGACTTGTCCTTGAGCCTAGAGATAGTTACCATTTAAGTGCTAATAGATGTCAGGCTATGTGCCAGATATAATTCTTATGTGTATCACTTAATTTGGGCAAAGACGGGGAGGGGGCGGCGGGGAAATTTGGGCAAAGACGTGATGTAGGCACATTTCACGATCAACACCTCAATCTTCCCGCAACTCCATCCTTCCGATCAACCCTAGGTTGCAGTTCCCCACTACCAACCCTCTGAGTTAGAGGTTGACTACCACCATACTTCCCTCCTGTTCTGGACCTTCTTTCCTACCCCACAGTCATGTTATACAGCAAAATCATTTATGTATTCTTCCATTCAACAGTGAGTCAAGACCTAAACCCCAGCAGGCCAACTCCAGAATCAAGCACTTCCCCTCTTTGCCCAACTAGCCTTGGCACACACACAAGCTCTGATCTTTACAGACATGAGTTCAAATCCCCACGCTGCCAGCTTCTAGCTGGATGGGATCTAGGGCAAATCACCAAGAACTCAAAGCCATGTTGCCTTCCATTATAAAAATGGGTTAACTAATGGTAACTTGTTTCATAGGGTTAATATGAGGGTTACATTAAACAAGACAGTTCAGCAAAACCCAGCATAAAATTTAGTTCAATTGATTATAATTGAACTGAAATAGTGGCCCATCAAATCAAATTCCTGAAAGAAAAATTTATTGTGTTAATTGCAACATTTGGAAAGTGTCTGAAAATGAACCATATAAATAGAGCCATTTGCTAAGTATATAAATGCTGAGTTTCTATCGAGGTCAATTTGTCCCCAGTCATCCCATATTATCATTTTATAAAGGTCTGATGGAGAGCCTTCTGTTCTGGGAAGTAAGCACCTCCTCCAGCAAACATTTCTCTGAACTGCCTTTCTCTCAGAGGTATTATCTTCTGGTCTCTGTGATTCCTCCCAACAAGATTTAAAATGAGATATTATGTTACATCATATTCAAAACATTGGCACAGTATTTGAAAGAAGGAAGGACCCTCTGAGACGATTTCTCCTGTTGCTCCTCCATCTTTAACGTGCACACAAACCAGCCTGGGGCAGAGCTGGGTTTGGACCTGATCTGCTACATTTCTAAGATGCTCCCACGTGATGTGGTGCTGCTGGTCTGGGGATCACACTGAGAGAAGCACAGCCTCAGAGTCCTCTTTCTTTAGCTTCCCCATATATCTGAGTCACTTCAAAGCTGTTAAAATACTGCTGCCTGGTTTTCACCCATAGAGATTCTAATTTCGCAGATGTAGGACGTACCCTAGGCAATGGGCGTTTTTGTTGTTAGTAACTCCACATAAAAACAAATGGTAGCACATTTATACTGAAGTTGTCACAGGTCATAAATAATGAGAATATACTATGATCTCCAGGAAAAAGAAAATATTTATGTAGACATATGGCCTAGATTGCTTTCTCTCAGGTAGAATACCACTCTAGCATGATTGCTACTTACTGGGCATTTACTAAGAAGCAAGTCCTTTGTTAGAAGGCACATATATTTCACTTGACTCTAAGATAACCTACTAGGGTAGGTATCATTATACCCATTTCACATGACACTCAAAAAATTAACCAATTGTCCAATAGTCAAACAGCTTGCAGTTAAGACAGCTTCATTTAATGGCAAATAGATGGGGAAACAATGGAAACAGTGACAGATTTTATTTTGAGGAGCTCTAAAATCACTGCAGATGGTGACTACAGCCATGAAAGTAAAAGACACTTACTTGCTCCTTGGAAGAAAAGCTACGACCAACCTAGACAGCAAATTACAAGGCAGAGACATTACTTTGCCAGCAAAGGTCCATCTAGTCAAAGCTATGGTTTTCCCAGTAGTGATGTATGGATGTGAGAGTTGGACTATAAAGAAAGCTGAGCGCCGAAGAATTGATGCTTTTGAACTGTGGTGTTGGAGAAGACCCTTGAGAGTCCCTTGGACTGCAAGGAGATCCAACCAGTCCATCCTAAAGGAAATCAGTCGTGAATATTCATTGGAAGGACTGATGTTGAAGCTGAAACTCCAATAATTTGGCCACCTGACATGAAGAACTGACTCATTGGCAAAGACCCTGATGCTGGGAAAGATGGAAGGCAGGAGGAGAAGGGGATGACAGAGGATGAGATGGTAGGATGGCATCTCCAACTCAATGGACATGAGTTTGAGTAAGCTCCAGGAGTTGGTGATGGACAGGGAGGCCTGGCATGATGCAGTCTACAGGGTCACAAAGAGTCGGACACCCATGTCCAACTCTTTATGACCCCACTGATTGTAGCCCACCAGGCTCCTCTGTGCATGGGGATTCTCCAGGCAAGAACACTGGAGTGGGTTGCCATGCCATCCTCCAAGGGAATCTTCCCAACCCAGGGACTGAACCCAGGTCTCCCGCATTGCCGGTGGATTCTTTACCATCTGAGCCATCAGGGACGCCCTAGAGTCAAAGGTGGGCTCAAAACCAAGACAGTCTGAAGGCAAGGTTTAGCAGTGTGTGTTTTTTATTTCTTTAACAGCTGTATTGAGGTGTAAATGACACACAATAAACTGTGTATAAAGGGGATGATTTGATGAGTTTTGAAATATGTCTACATCTATAAAATCATCATCACAATCTAAAAAAGTGATTCCACCTCCCTAGAAGCTTTCTCATGCTCTTGTATCATCCCTCTCTCCTGATCACTACCCTAACCCTACACAACCAGTGGTTTTTTTGTCACTATCCTTTGGGTTTCAAGAGTTATATTTAAACAGAATTATAGACTATGTACCTTCTCAGCTGCCTACTTTTACTCGGCATATAAATTTTGAGATTCATCCACATTATTGGGGGTGTCAATAGTTCCTCTTATTTTTTTTTCTAAGTGATACTCCATTTTATGAATATTCCACATTTTGTTTATCCATTCACCTGTTAATGAACACTGAATTGTTTCCAGTTTGACGTAACTACAAAAAACACTGCAAAGAGCAATCATGTAATATCTTTATGGGAATATATGTTTTCATATCTCTTGGATAAATATGCAGGAGTGGAATGACCAGGTCCTATATTAACTGCATTTAACTTTTTTGTTGTTGTT